>NC_042618.1:987519-1259131 GCF_901001135.1 Rhinatrema bivittatum | reverse complement strand
CCCGGGGGAGTACCAGCTTCTAGGGAGAAGAGCATCTACGTCCTGCCTGAACATCTGCCTCCCGGCCTGCGCTATCCTAAGAGACAGTGAATATCTTTCCCAGTCTCATGCAGGTCGGCCCAAGGGTCCACTAAACCTGAGACTCCCAACAGATTGCAAGGTCATAGACTCAGCGGATGCGCCTGTTCCCTTGGACCTGCCAGGGTTGGCCCAGCAGCTTGCTGTATCAACAGCAATACCTCGAGGTCCTTACTGGTAGGGGAATTAAGAACATAAGAACATAAGAAATTGCCATTCCTGGGTCAGAACAAGGGTCCATCAAGCCCAGCATCCTGTTTCCCAACAGAGGCCAAACCAGGCCACAAGAAACCTGGCAATTACCCAAACACTAAGAAGATCCCATGCTAACTGATGCAATTAATAGCAGTGGATATTCCCTAAGTAAACTTGATTAATAGCGGTTAATGGACTTCTCTTCCAAGAACTTATCCAAACCTTTTTTGAACCCAGCTACACTAACTGCACTAACCACAAATCCTACTGGCAACAAATTCCAGAGCTTTATTGTGCGTTTGAGTGAAAAAGAATTTTCTCCGATTAGTCTTAAATGTGCCCCATGCTAACTTCATGGAGTGACCCCTAGTCCTTCTATTATTCGAAAGTATAAATAAACTGATTCACATCTACTGTTCAAGACCTCTCATGATCTTAAAGACCTCTATCATATCCCCCCCTCAGTCGTCTCTTCTCCAAGCTGAACAGCCCTAACCTCTTCAGCCTTTCCTCATAGGGGAGCAGTTCCATCCCCTTTTTCGTTGCCCTTCTCTGTACCTTCTCCATTGCAAACTATATCTTTTTGAGATACGGCGACCAGAATTGTACACAGTATTCAAGGTGTGGTCTCACCATGGAGCGATATAGAGGCATTATGACATTTTCCGTTTTATTAACCATTCCCTTCATAATAATTCCTAACATTCTGTTTGTTTTTTGACTGGTGCAGCACACTGAGCCAACAATTTCAATGTATTATCTACTATGACGCCTAGATCTCTTTCTTGGGTGGGTAGCTCCTAATATGGAACCTAACATCGTGTAACTACAGCAAGGGTTATTTTTCCCTATATGCCAACTCCTTGCACTTGTCCACATTAAGAACATAAGAAAATGCCATACTGGGTCAGACCAAGGGTCCATCAAGCCCAGCATCCTGTTTCCAACAGTGGCCAATCCAGGCCATAAGAACCTGGCAAGTACCCAAAAACTAGTCTATTCCATGTAACCCATTGCTAATGGCAGTGGCTATTCTATAAGTGAACTTAATAGCAGGTAATGGACTTCTCCTCCAAGAACTTATCCAATCCTTTTTTAAACACAGCTATACTAACTACACGAACCACATTCTCTGGCAACAAATTCCAGAGTTTAATTGTGCGTTGAGTAAAAAAGAACTTTCTCCGATTAGTTTTAAATGTGCCCCATGCTAACTTCATGGAGTGCCCCCTAGTCTTTTCTACTATCCGAAAGAGTAATAACCGATTCACATCTACCCGTTCTAGACCTCTCATGATTTTAAACACCTCTATCATATCCCCCCTCAGTCGTCTCTTCTCCAAGCTGAAAAGTCCTAACCTCTTTAGTCTTTCCTCATAGGGGAGTTGTTCCATTCCCCTTATCATTTTGGTAGCCCTTCTCTGTACCTTCTCCATCGCAATTATATCTTTTTTGAGATGCGGCGACCAGAATTGTACACAGTATTCAAGGTGCGGTCTCACCATGGAGCGATACAGAGGCATTATGACATTTTTCCGTTTTATTCATCATTCCTTTTCTAATAATTCCCAACATTCTGTTTGCTTTTTTGACTGCCACATCACACTGAACCGACGATTTCAATGTGTTATCCACTATGACACCTAGATCTCTTTCTTGGGTTGTAGCACCTAATATGGAACCCAACATCGTGTAATTATAGCATGGGTTATTTTTTCCCTATATGCATCACCTTGCACTTATCCACATGTAATTTTCATCTGCTATTTGGATGCCCAATTTTCCAGTCTCACAAGGTCTTCCTGCAATTTATCACAATCGGCTTGTGATTTAACTACTCTGGACAATTTTGTGTCATCTGCAAATTTGATTATCTCACTCGTCGTATTTTTTTCCAGATCATTTATAAATATATTGAACAGTAAGGGTCCCAATACAGATCCCTGAGGCACTCCACTGTCCACTCCCTTCCACTGAGAAAATTGCCCATTTAATCCTTCTCTCCGTTTCCTGTCTTTTAGCCAGTTTGCAATCCACGAAAGGACATCGCCACCTATCCCATGACTTTTTACTTTTCCTAGAAGCCTCTCATGAGGAACTTTGTCAAACACCTTCTGAAAATCCAAGTATACTATATCTACCGGTTCACCTTTATCCACATGTTTATTAACTCCTTCAAAAAAGTGAAGCAGATTTGTGAGGCAAGACTTGCCCTGGGTAAAGCCATGCTGACTTTGTTCCATTAAACCATGTCTTTCTGTATGTTCTGTGATTTTGATGTTTAGAACACTTTCCACTATTTTTCCTGGCACTGAAGTCAGGCTAACCGGTCTGTAGTTTCCCGGATCGCCCCTGGAGCCCTTTATAAATATTGGGGTTACATTTGCTATCCTCCAGTCTTCAGGTACAATGGATGATTTTAATGATAAGTTACAAATTTTTACTAATAGGTCTGAAATTTCATTTTTTAGTTCCTTCAGAACTCTGGGGGTGTATACCATCCGGTCCAGGTGATTTACTACTCTTCAGTTTGTCAATCAGGCCTACCACATCTTCTAGGTTCACCATGATTTGATTCAGTCCATCTGAATCATTACCCATGAAAACCTTCTCCATTACGGGTACCTCCCCAACATCCTCTTCAGTAAACACCGAAGCAAAGAAATCATTTAATCTTTCCGCGATGGCCTTATCTTCTCTAAGTGCCCCTTTAACCCCTCGATCATCTAACGGTCCAACTGACTCCCTCACAGGCTTTCTGCTTCGGATATATTTTAAAAAGTTTTTTACTGTGAGTTTTTGCCTCTACAGCCAACTTCTTTTCAAATTCTCTCTTAGCCTGTCTTATCAATGTCTTACATTTAACCTGCCAATGTTTATGCTTTATCCTATTTTCTTCTGTTGGATCCTTCTTCCAATTTTGAATGAAGATCTTTTGGCTAAAATAGCTTCTTTCACCTCCCCTTTTAACCATGCCGGTAATTCGTTTTGCCTTCTTTCCACCTTTCTTAATGTGTGGAATACATCTGGACTGTGCTTCTAGAATGGTATTTTTTAACAATGACCACGCCTCCTGGACATTTTTTACTTTTGTAGCTGCTCCTTTCAGTTTTTTTTCTAACAATTTTTCTCATTTTATCAAAGTTTCCCTTTTAAAAGTTTAACACGAGAGCCTTGGATTTGCACACTGTTCCTCTTCCAGTCATTAAATCAAATTTGATCATATTATGATCACTATTGCCAAGCGGCCCCACCACCGTTACCTCTCTCACCAAGGCCTGTGCTCCACTGAGAATTAGATCTAAAATTGCTCCCTCTCTCGTCGGTTCCTGAACCAATTGCTCCATAAAGCTATCATTTATTCCATCCAGGAACGTTATCTCTCTAGCGTGACCCGATGATACATTTACCCAGTCTATATTGGGGTAATTGAAGTCTCCCATTATTACTGCACTACCAATTTGGTTAGCTTCTCTAATTTCTCTTAGCATCTCACTGTCCATCTCACCATCTTGACCAGGTGGACGGTAGTATACCCCTATCACTGTAGTCTTCCCTGATACACAAGGGATTTCTACCCATAAAGATTCAATTTTGTATTTAGTCTCATGCAGGATGTTTATCCTGTTGGACTCTATGCCATCCCGGACATAAAGCGCCACACCTCCTCCCGACTGCTCCTCTCTGTCATTGCGATATAATTTGTACCCCTGTATAGCACTGTCCCATTGGTTATCCTCCTTCCACCATGTCTCTGAGATGCCAATTAAGTCTATGTCATCATTCACTGCTATTAGAGATGTGAATCGTGTCCTCGATCGTCTTAACGATCGATTTCGGCTGGGAGGGGGAGGGAATCGTATTGTTGCCGTTTGGGTGTGTAAACTATCGTGAAAAATCGTTAAAATCGTGAGCCGGCACACTAAACCCCCCTAAAACCCACCCCGACCCTTTAAATTAAATCCCCCACCCTCCCGAACCCCCCTCAAATGCTTTAAATTACCTGGGGATCTGGCGGTGGTCCAGAACGGCGGCGGTCCGGAACGGCCCCCTCAATAGAATCGTGTTGTCTTCAGCCGGCGCCATTTTTCAAAATGGCCGCCGCAAAATGGCGGCGGTCATAGACAAAAACGATTCGACGGAGGAGGTCGTTCCGGACCCCCGCTGGACTTTTGGCAAGTCTTGTGGGGGTCAGGAGGCCCCCCACAAGCTGGCCAAAAGTTTCCTGGGAGTCCAGCGGGGTTCCGGGAGCGATTTCTCGCCGCGAATCGTTTTCGTACGGAAAATGGCGCCGGCAGGAGATCGAGTGCAGGAGGTCGTTCAGCGGCGGTCCGGAACCCCCGCTATGGGAGTAGGAATGTGTCTAAGTTCCTTTAAATGTATTAGTGAATTCACTATATGTCTGGTAGTGGCCTACTGGGGTCTGATCGAATTCTCAATAAAGTTTTTGTTGATGGGTTGTTTTTTTTTTTGTGCAAGTGGCACCTGCCTATAAATTAAGGGATGAGCTTGGGGTGGGTTGGGAAATACAAACAGTCTAACTTCAGTTAGTCAGCCTGAGTGACTCACTGCTCCCTTGATTAACAAATGTTGTTCCCTATTCAAACCTAATCACACTACCTCAACACCTTTCCAAGGTGAGTAACTGAGCTGAACTATTCAACTTTTTTACTTTGGTATATACTGCTCCTAGCTTATTTCTAGCTCCTGGCTACTTTTTTGTGGGGTTTTTTTTTTGTGGGTTTTTTTTTTTGTTTTTCAATACAATGCACTCAGTTATTATTAAATAAAACACTTAGCTCTTTAAAAGTCTGGAGGACACTTTAATAGTCAGGCAGACTTTTAAAAAATAAACACACTACCTACTGCTACCTTATTGACTGACTAAATACAAACAGTCTAACTTGTTTATTTATTCACTGCCAACCTACTGCTACCTTATTGACTGACTAAATACAAACAGTCTAACTTGCCTGTTTGGCAGCGTCCCCGCTGGGGCTGCGCTGCCACGAAGGTGCCTGAGGACGCTCTGCTCCTAGGTGCCTTTCTAGCCCGTTTCCCGCCAGTGGTGACTCCGGCCAGTTCCTGACGTCAGATGCCGCGGCCTTGATAAGCCGGCCGCGGCCATCCAGTCCTTGCCTTGCAACGGATTAGCTTCCCGGTTTCCTGTTGCGCTGTGCCCTGGAGTGACTCGCGTGGCATCGTCGCTCCGTTCCTGCTACAGTACCTGCTAGGTTCCTGTTTACCTGCTTCAGTTCCTGCCTGGTTCCAGTACCCGAGTCTTGCTTCAGCTCTTGCCTGCTTCCAGTACCCGAATCCTGCCACAGTTCCTGCCTGGTTCCAGTACCCGAGTCTTGCTACAGTTCCTGCCTGGTTCCAGTACCCGAGTCTTGCTAGAGTTCCTGCCTGGTTCCAGTACCCGAGTCTTGCCACAGTTCCTGCCTGGTTCCAGTACCCGAGTCCTGCTACAGTTCCTGCCTGGTTCCAGTACCCGAGTCTTGCCACAGTTTCCTGCCTGGTTCCAGTACCCGAGTCCTGCTACAGTTCCTGCCTGGTTCCAGTACCCGGGTCTTGCCACAGTTCCTGCCTGGTTCCAGTACCCGAGTCTTGCCACAGTTCCTGCCTGGTTCCAGTACCCGAGTCTTGCTACAGTTCCTGCCTGGTTCCAGTACCCGAGTCTTGCCACAGTTCCTGCCTGGTTCCAGTACCCGAGTCCTGCTACAGTTCCTGCCTGGTTCCAGTACCCGAGTCTTGCCACAGTTCCTGCCTGGTTCCAGTACCCGAGTCCTGCTACAGTTCCTGCCTGGTTCCAGTACCCGGGTCTTGCCACAGTTCCTGCCTGGTTCCAGTACCCGAGTCTTGCCACAGTTCCTGCCTGGTTCCAGTACCCGAGTCTTGCTACAGTTCCTGCCTGCTTCCAGTACCCGAATCCTGCCACAGTTCCTGCCTGGTTCCAGTACCCAAGTCTTGCTACAGTTCCTGCCTGCTTCCAGTACCCGAGTCTTGCTACAGTTCCTGCCTGCTTCCAGTACCCGAATCCTGCCACAGTTCCTGCCTGGTTCCAGTACCCGAGTCTTGCTACAGTTCCTGCCTGCTTCCAGTACCCGAATCCTGCCACAGTTCCTGCCTGGTTTCATTACCTGAGTCTTTGCCACAGTTCCTGCCTGGTTCCAGTACCCGAATCCTGCCACAGTTCCTGCCTGGTTCCAGTACCCGAGTCTTGCTACAGTTCCTGCCTGGTTCCAGTACCCGAGTCTTGCTTCAGCTCTTGCCTGCTTCCAGTACCCGAATCCTGCCACAGTTCCTGCCTGGTTCCAGTACCCGAGTCTTGCCACAGTTCCTGCCTGGTTCCAGTACCCGAGTCTTGCCACAGTTCCTGCCTGGTTCCAGTACCCGAGTCTTGCTACAGTTCCTGCCTGGTTCCAGTACCCGAGTCTTGCCACAGTTCCTGCCTGGTTCCAGTACCCGAATCCTGCCACAGTTCCTGCCTGGTTCCAGTACCCGAGTCTTGCTACAGTTCCTGCCTGGTTCCAGTACCCGAATCCTGCCACAGTTCCTGCCTGGTTCCAGTACCCGAGTCTTGCTACAGTTCCTGCCTGGTTCCAGTACCCGAATCCTGCCACAGTTCCTGCCTGGTTCCAGTACCCGAGCCCTGCTACAGTTCCTGCCTGCTTCCAGTACCCGAATCCTGCCACAGTTCCTGCCTGGTTCCAGTACCCGAGTCTTGCTTCAGCTCTTGCCTGCTTCCAGTACCCGAATCCTGCCACAGTTCCTGCCTGGTTCCAGTACCCGAGTCTTGCTTCAGCTCTTGCCTGCTTCCAGTACCCGAATCCTGCCACAGTTCCTGCCTGGTTCCAGTACCCGAGTCTTGCTACAGTTCCTGCCTGGTTCCAGAACCCGTACCCAGTTACAGTATTACTACTGTCCTAGTCTGGTTCCAGTTACCTGTCCTGATCCACGACCCGCCTAAGTCCCAGTGGCCGGGCCCCTACAGGCTCCTCCCGGGGGGGCTTCGGCTTCCAAGGGTGAAGAGCATCTACGTCCCGCCTGAACATCTGCCTCCCGGCCTGCTATTCACTAGAGACATTGACCATCTATTCCCAGTCTCCAGCAGGTCGACCCAAGGGTCCACTAAACTGAGACTCCCACAACATAATATACGAGCCGATTCAGTATGGTGCGCTCGGCCGAGCGCACTGTTAGCCCCCGTTTGGCTGCGCATTTTTGACACGCTATTTTTACCCCTTATACAGTAAGGGGTGATAGTGCGTGGAAAATGCGCGACCAACCCCCCGAAACTAATAGCGCCCGCAACATGCAAATGCATGCTGATGAGCCTATTAGTTATTCCCGCGCGATTCAATAAGTAAAATGTGCAGCCAAGCCTAACATTTTACTTTCAGAAATTAACGCCTGCTGGCACCGGGAAATTGTACAGAAAAGCAGAAAAACCTGCTTTTCTGTACGCCCTCCGACTTAATATTTATTTATTTATTTATTTATTTATTTAAGGTTTTTCTATACCGGCATTCATGATAAGATCATATCATGCCGGTTTACAGATAACAGGGGGTGCAAAAAACTTTGTTCTTTTAACAAGTGCGGAGGAAGCAAAAGTTACAATAAAACAGGGTTGTAGAACAGGGAGAGGAAGGAGATAGGATAGCGGAGTAAAAATATTTACAGAGGTAACTTTTTTACATTGTGCTGGGATGTCTCCGACTTAATATCATAGCGATATTAAGTCGGAGGCCCCAAAAGTAAAAAAAAATTAAAATTCTGTCCGCGTCCCCCGAGTTGGAAGATGGAATTTTGCCGGCGTCCATTTTCCGAACCCGTGGCTGTCAGCGGGTTCGAGAACCAACGCCGGTAAAATTGAGTGTTTGCTGTCAAACCCGCTGACAGCCGCCTCTCCTGTCCGCGGACCCTCATTTAAATACTCGATCGCGTGCCCAGGAGAGTGGCCTGGGCGCACGTCGGGAGAGCGGGCGCTCGCCTCGGAGTGCTGGTTCTCCCACAGTTTTTACTGTATCGGCCCGATAGAAATAAGAGACTACAAATTAGAAACAGAAACATGCAGACAAAACCAAAATAGAAAGCCTGAGAAACTAAACTCTGAATAGTGGAATACCGAAGAAAGAGCAAAATACAAAAATATAAGAAACAGACATCCCCAAAAATGGCATATTCATATTGCTAAAATCTCAAAATATAGATATATATTTTTACCTTTGTTGTCTGATCTTTGTATTTTTCTAATCAGTTGGTCATGGTCTCTTTTTCCCATTTTTCCCTTGCCACTCATTTCCTAATTCCTTTTCTCTCTTCTCCTACTATCTTCTTCCCTTCCTCCCTCACACACACACACACACACACTTTCTCTCACAGACTCCATCACACACACAAGCTCGCACTCTCATATGCTCTCCCTCCCCCACAAGCTCACATTCTCTACACAGTCACAAGCTCTCACTCTACATTCTCTATCATACACACACACAAACTCCCACTCTCATATGCTCTCCCCCCACTCAAGCTCACATTCTCTACACACACTCACATACACACACACACAAGCTCTCACTCTACATTCTCTATCATACACACACACAAACTCTCACTCTCATATGCTCTCCCCCCACTCAAGCTTCACATTCTCTACACACACTCACATACACACACACACAAGCTCTCACTCTACATTCTCTATCATACACACACACAAACTCTCACTCTCATATGCTCTCCCCCCCACTCAAGCTCACATTCTGTAGAGTCTACACATACACACTCACACACACAAGCTCTCACTCTCCCCCCCCCCCAGGCTCCCATTCTTATAGACATAAACAGACACATACCCAGGCTCCCATTCTCACCTACATACAAACATTCAAGCTCTCATTCTCACCCCCTTACCCCCACAACCCCCATTCTAACCCAGACACATGCAAGGCCTTTTCATTAGGCACAGCCAAAGACCTACTTCCACCACCACGGGGATGGGAAGGGATCCCGTGGCGGCACTGCAGCTCCGGCCACCCTCTTTGCCATCGGAGGGATGGGATCCTCCTGTGGCATTGCATCTCCAGCTTTCTTCTTTGCCTTTGCAGAGGTAGGATCCTGCTATGGCCTTGCTTCTTCTCAGGGCTCTTCTTTCGCTATCGCAGGGATGGGTCCCACAACAACATTCTCCAACAGGCCTCTTCCAGTTGGGTAGGCCTGAGCCCAAAGTGGATGGACCATGGCCACTCAGGCCTACCCGTGGTTATGCCACTGCTGTTAGCACCGGCCTGCTTGGTTTCTGGGGAGTTGTGGCATGCTGATACAACCCAGCTTTGTGACATCCATACAGTCAGCAAAACTAGTGAGGCTGTCATCCAAAAAACATCTGGTGTCTCTCCCTGATCACTGCTGCTTGAGTTTTGACCATGGCCTTTCCCTCTTGGAAGACAGAGGCAGCTGTGCTGCCATTCAATTGTAACTGCTGCTTTGTGCAGGTTACCCCTGTCTTCCTAGAAGTCTGACACAAGCCTACCATTGCTGTTAGGGTTAGAGTTATATCCATGGCAGCCTACTGCAGCCCCATCACTGTAAAAGCTAGCCAAGTGCTATGCAGTTGTGCCTCCACTTCCTCAACACTGGCCCTATGAATTCCCCTCTTTGGCCCTCCAGATGTCATATGCTTGAGCAAGCACCTAAACCCTGTCCTTCCTTCCTTCCTTCCACCTGTCTACCCAACCCCCATTTATCAGTGAAATCCAACTCTGGGTGTGTGCAGAAAGCATGCTGTCCCTGAAATGAACTGCAACAATGGTGAGACCGCACCTTGAATACTGTGTACAATTCTGGTCGCAACATCTCAAAAAAGATATAATTGCGATGGAGAAGGTACAGAGAAGGACGACCAAAATGATAAGAGGCATGGAACAGCTCCCCTATGAGGAAAGACTAAAGAAGTTAGGTTTGTTCAGTTTGGAGACGAGACGGCTGGGGGGGGGGATATGATAGAGATGTTTAAAATCATGAAAGGACTTGAACAAATTAATGTAAATCGGTTATTTACTCTTTCAGATAATAGAAGGATTAGGGGGCCCTCCATGAAGTTAGCAAGTAGCTCATTTAAAACAAATTGAAGAAAATTCTTTTTCACTCAGCGCATAGTTAAGCTCTGGAATTCATTGCTAGAGGATGTGGTTACAGCAGTTAGTGTAACTGGGTTTAAAAAAGGTTTGGATAAGTTCCTACAGGATAAATCCATAAACCGCTATGACAGTAATCAATAAGCAATAGAAGCTTGGTGATTTATCTAATGTCTGGGTACTTGCCAGGTTCTTATGGCCTGGATTGGCCACTGTTGGAAACAGGATGCTGGGCCTGATGGACCCTTGGTCTGACCCAGTGTGGCATTTCTATGTTTTTATGTTCTTATGAAAGTCACAAGCAGGCTGAAAAGCTGTAGAGGTAGACTGGGGGTTTGCATAGGACTAGCCCTTTGTTTCTTTCTGCTGAATGACAATACAAAATCACTTCACGACAAGATTGCTGTGCTGGAGAAGATTACATTTATTTATTTATTTACATTTTTTTATTGACCGACATTCGTAGGTACATCATGCCGGTTCACATAGAACAATATTAACAGGAAGAGAATTACATGGAACTATAATAATGGTAACATATAGTTTGGTAAATATAATAATGGTAACAAGAGAATTGAGTATTAGAGGATTTAGAAGAACTAGGGTAAAAGCATTAATATAATAAAGAGGACATAGAGACAGGAGAAATCAAATGCATGTTGCAAAAAACAGTGGATCGGACTAAAACAATGGGATGGGATAAACAATTGTGAGTGAAAATACAGGATGGGGTCTCAAAAGGGACTGAGAGCGAGGTCTAAAGGTTAAGGGTAGGCTTGTTTGAACAGCCAGGGTTTGAGTTTTCCTTAAATTTCTGGGTGCACTGTTCCTGTTGGATAACAGGAGACATGGCATTCCAGGATGAGGGACCTGCAATGGACAGAGCACGTTCTTTTGTGGTATTAAGGTGGGACAGTTTAGGTGAAGTAGTGTGGAGTGCCTTTGTGGGATGATCTGGTTGGTCTGTTAGGGGTGTGGAACTGAATGGAGTCATTTAACCACTGCATGTTCTGGTTGTGTAGAATTTTATGTATGATGGTGAGTGTTTTGTAGATGACACGATAGGAAATGTGGAGCCAGCGAAGATCTCTGAGTATAGTTGTAATATGGTCCTTTTTGCATGTATTTGTTAGGATTCTGGCAGCTGAATTTTGAAGCATTTGCAGGGGTTTAATAGAGGTTTTGGGTAGACCGAGGAGAAGGGAGTTGCAGTAATCTATTTTGGAAAGTATAGTGGCTTGCAGTACAGTGCGGAAGTAGTTAAGGTGGAGGAGTGGTTGGAATTTCTCTTAATAGTGTTAAGCTTAAAATAGCATTCTTTCATTGTCGCACCAATTAAACTTTTTAGGTTGAGGTGGTTATCTATGATGACAACCAAGATCTCATACTTGCTGTGAAAAGGTGATTGCTTGGGGCAGGGCACTTATGGGGTTATGGGGGTGGTGTGATGATATAAGTTCTGTTTTGGGGAAGTATTGAGGGCCATATTCAGGCTGGTGAGAAGGCTGTTGATCAAAGATAGGGCGTTTTCCCAGGTTTTTAAGAGTGTTGTCTAAGGAGTCTGAGATGGGGATGAGGATTTGGATTTCGTCCGCATATATAAGTGAGTGAAGCCTAAATCGGAAAGGGGTTGGCAGAAATGGCAGCAAGTAGATATTGGAAGAGGGTAGAGGAGAGGGCAGATCCTTGAGGAACACCCCTGGATAGGTGGATAGGGTTAGATTCCTTGTCATCTATTCTAACCTTTGTAGAGTCCTATTGGTTAGGTATGATTCAAACAATGGAGGGGGGTTCCAGATATTCCAATTTCTTTGAGACGGGATAAAAGGGATATTGTGGTTTACAGTGTCAAAGGCAGAGAATATGTCAAGAAGAGCGAGTAAGTATGATTGCCTTTGTCAAAAACCTTTAGGATGGCATCAGTGAGGGAAATTAGGAGTGTCTCAGTATTGAGAAAATCTGCAGAAGCCGAATTGTGATGGGAAGAGGATATTATTTTTTTCAAGGGTGTTCTGAAAGCTGGATGTTAATTACTTTTCAAGTACTTAGCCAGGAATGGTAGGGTTTGAGATGGTCGGAAGTTAGAGGGATCGTGGGGTCAAGATTGGGTTTCTTTTAGGTAGGGGTTTGACAATGGCTTGCTTTAATGGTGATGGTATGTTTCCGACAGTAGGGAGCGGTTAATAATATCAGCGATGGGTTTGGCTATTATATTGGCGATGCTCAAAAGAGATTTAGTGGGATGATATCGGATGGGTGGTGTGTAGGTTTCATTTTCTTTAGTATCGTTTCAGTCTCAGAGGAGGAGATAGGTTCAAAGGAGTTAAGGGTGGCGAGGGGGGGATATTGTGAGGGGAGTAGTGGGCTGGGATGTGGAGGGAAAGCGTTGCATGATTTTGGAGATTTTATCGCAGAAGAAGAGTGCGAGGTTATCACATTTGGTTTGGGAGTCTTCTTCATGCAAGGGGGGAGCAGCTTTTGTAAGCTCAGCGACATATGTGAAGAGGGCTTCAACATTGTATTGTAGGTCATGGATTCTAGTGGCGTAGAAGTCTTTTTTTGTTTTAGTGATGGTTTGTGCGGTATATGTGTAGTGCGGATTTGTAATTTGCCATTTGAAGGGGGGAAGGGTCATGGTGCCATTTCTTCTCCTGGTATCTCAAGGTGTGTTTAAGTTTTTTTAGTTCTGCTGTGTACCAGGTTTTTTTTTTGGGTTGTTGGAGGTAGTTAGGCACTTTTTTGGTTTGCGGGCATAGGGTATCGGCTATGTTAATGTATTTCATTCCAGGAGGAGAGTGTAAGCTTCAGGGTCAGGTGAGATCAAGTTTTTTCTGAATGCGTTGGAGAGGGAGGGGGTGATGAGATAGTCTCTGCTGCATGGTTTTCTGAATTGTATGGTTTTTTTGTTAGTGTGATGGGGAGGAGGTTGGTTTATTAATGATAGGGAGATTGTTATGAGTGCGTGGTTTGGACAGGGGACAGGGATGCATGAAGGGGCGTCAGTAGAACCGGATGTGGGGGTTTATGAATATTAAGTCAAGGGGTGTGGCCAGCTTTGTGAGTGGGGTCGGTTATAATTTGATCGAACCCCATGGCTTTAAGAGAATTAAGGGAAGGCGTCGCATGTGGGGGTGAGTGGGGATGGAGTCAACGTGGAGATTGAAGTCTCCAAGAATGATGGAGGGGCTATCCAGATCTATGTTTCTGTTATCAATTCGATGAGTGGGGAGGTGTTGTTTTCGAGAAGCCTAGGGGTGCGTAGACTAAACAGATTTGTAAGTGTGTGGACTTAAATAGGCCAACTTCTAGCTTGGGAACTGTATTGCAGTGTGGGGCGGAGAATCTGAGCTCTTTCTTAGCTGCTAGCAGAAGGCCTCCACCTCTTCTTTTTGGTCGAGGTAGTGAGAAAATGTTGTAACTGTGTAGGGGTAGTTGGTTCAGGAGGACCGTGTCTGTGTCCTTGAACCAGGTTTCTGGTTAAAGGCCGGCAAATGTCAGGGTTGGAGTCTAGCAGAATATCATTGAGGATGGGTGTCTTTTTGGAGATAGATTGTGAGTTACAGAGTATAGGGTAAAGGAAGTGATACCAAGAATCTGTGTGAAGGGGGGATGCATGATAGTAGCAGGGAATTGGGGCGTGGGGTGGGGAAGGTATAATGAAGGCTTTCTGAGTTTGTGGGGGTGGTGTTTAAGGATGGGAATGGGGTGGGTCAGCATGCTGAGAGGCTGTGGGGAGGTGTCTGAGGTATATTATGGCGTTTGGAGGGCGTTGCACTGCGGGAGGCGGGGGATAGGTAAGGCAGATGAGGCAGGAGGGGGAGAGGTGTGGTGGTGTGGGTTGGCAGCGTGGGAGGATCTCTGGAGCAAAGAGGAGGTTGGATCCTTATGTAATCAGTCTGTGAGTGGAGAGGGCAGGGTGGGTGGGAGCAGAAGTGGCAAGATGAGATGGTAGTGGCAGGGGGAAGCAGGAAAGAGGAGCACAACTGGGGACAAGTGGGAGGTGGTTGAAGGCTGGGGGGGGGGGGGAGTGGGAGGGACAAAGGTTTACATGAGGTTTAACGTGACAAAGGGTTTATGTGAGGCTACATATTTATTATTTATTTATTTGGTGGCTTTTCTATACCAGCATTCATGATACAATCATATCAACCTTCAAGCTTTCACAACATCCTCCACTTTCGTTCCCAAAAAACACTATTCAATTCAGGAAACCTTGTTCTACAGACCTTCTCATCAATCAGTTCACTAATGATTATTACATCTCGATCTCTCCAACGCATCTACAGCCACCACCTCATGGTGCAACATCACCAAAAAGAATCGCAGACATTACCTGCCATCCATCACAAAAGTAGTACAACCTTCGCCAGACAACAGGAAACCCTGGTTCAACCCCAGAACTGAAGCTGCTTAAACAAGAGCTAAGAAATAAAGAACACACTTGGAGGAGAAACCCATCCCCACAACATTAGCTATTTATAAAACTCCCTCAATGCTTATAGGATCACCATACTGAGAACAAAGAGAGATTTTTTCTCAAAAAAAATACATCATTTCATATTTGATTCAAAAGCCACTTTTCTCCTACGTTTCAGCTTCTCACTAAACCATCACCTCCTACCATTCCTGATGATCAAGCACTCAACAAAGCATCAGAACTAGCAGAATAACTTTAAGGATAAAATTGACAAACTGACTATCTCTTTCTCATCATCTTTTTCATATCCCCCTTTCCCTCACATTAACCTACCTCAACTAAATACAAAAACGCTGGAAACTTTCGAGACCACCTTCAGCACTTGAGATAGAAAACATACTTAAAAAAATGAAACCGTCATCTCATCCCTTAGACACAATTCCTACTAACCTTCTCATCGCAATAAGAAACTCCATATCAAAACCAATTGCAGACATCATTAACTGCTCTCTCTCCCAGGGTCTAGTTCCTGACCAACTTAAATTAGCCATTCTCAAACCTCTACTTAAAAAACCTAACCTTCCAACCACAGATCCAGCTAACTTCCGCCCAATAGCTAATCTGCCATTGATCGCCAAAATTATGGAAAAGATAGTCAATAAACAACTATCTGAATATTTGGAAGAAAACAACATTCTTGTATCTTCCCAGTATGGCTTTCGGAAATCGTTAAGCACAGAATCTCTCCTTATCTCTCTTACCGATTCTATTCTATCTAATATGGACAAAAAACAACCACATCTTTTGATACTACTAGATCTCTCTGCAGCCTTTGACACTGTCAACCATTCATCTCTATTAAAATGTCTGGCAGATATAGGCATTAAAGGAACAGTCTTCAGCTGGTTCAAATCCTTCCTATCAAATAGACAATTCAAAGTAAAGATTAACAACAAAGAATCACAACCGATCCCTTCCAACCGGGGGTCCATCAGGGTTCCTCCCTTCCCCTACCCTCTTCAACATTTACCTCTTACCTCTATGTCATCTACTTACTAAACTAAACCTAACTCACTATCTCTACGCGGATGACATCCAGATACTCATTCCCAATCTCAGAATCCTTACAAAAAACCTTGGCTCACTGGAACAATTGTTTGCAACAGATCAATCATCTTCTCTCCAGCCTTTGCCTCATTCTTAACAACAACAAAACTGAGATCCTAATCATCAATCAAGACATCAACATCAAACTTCTAAACCCAGCTGACCTACTCAACTCATCCACTCCCATATTAAATCACTCACCACATGTTCGAGATCTAGGTATCATGCTAGACAATCAGCTCAATTTTAAAAAATTCATAAGCACAACCACCAAAGACTGTTTTTATAAGTTATAAGTCTTAAAAAAATTGAAGCCTCTTCTTTATTTCAACGATTTTCGGATGGTCCTACAAGCCATTATTCTATCAAAAGTCGACTATTGCAATTCGCTTCTCTTTGGCCTTCCATATTCATCCATCAAACCCCTCCAAATGCTACAGAACTCTGCAGCCAGAATCCTTACCAATACGAATAAAAGAGATCACATCACCCCCATTCTCAAGCTCCTCCACTGGCTGCCTATAAAGCAAAGGATCCTATATAAAGTACTCACCGTAATTCATAAATCCATTCACAATATCTCTCCTCTTCAATTATGTAACCAACTACGCCCTCACTCCTCCTCTAGACCCATCAGAGGAGCATATAAAGGCACACTCTATGTACCTTCAACAAAATCCTCGCATCATAAACGTGCCATATCTACAGCAGGCCCCATTCAATGGAATGCGCTCCCACCAGACATTCGGCTTGAGTTCTGCCACTCTTCATTCAAAAAAAAACTTAAACCTGGCTCTTTAGCCAAGCTTTTCCAGGACCATGATCATCATTTTTTCCCCTCCAACCAGCAAGAACATATCTTCTTCACAAACCCCCATTTTCCATACCACTACCTACTTCGGTATCTAATCTCTTGCTGCAGGACACTTGAGACTTTCTCACTTATACGTTATAATTTTTATGCTCAATAAGACCTGTCAACTTATTGTTTAAGTCTTTTTTTTTTTTTTTCTCCTTTATCTTTTGGTCATCAATGTTACAACGTTATTGGTTAAATTTGAACTTATTACACTGTTCCAAGTTCATAACCTTGTTTCTATGTAATGCCTTTTGGCAATTTTCATGTTCTGTTTCAATGTAAACCGATGTGATCTTTATTTCATATAGGAACACCGGTATATAAAAATCTAAAATAAATAAATAAATCATGTCGGTTTACATGGAACAGGGGTGCAGTAACTTAATATATTAACATAGTGAATATAAGCAGAAATTACAATATAACAGGGGTGCTGGAACTGGGGGAAGGAAAGACAAGGCATAAGTCACTCAACGGCAAGAAGAGCAATTATATACATTGGGCTGCAATGTGCAGTAGTGACTGCTATGGTGAATCAGTAAGTTTCTGGAAAGGCCTGTTTAAATAACCAAGTCTTAAGCCTTTTTCTAAACGACAATAGGCAGGGTTCTTGTCTGAGTTCGGGGGGAATAGCATTCCATATGGTTGGTCCCACTGTAGAAAAAAGCCCGTTCTCCTCCTCGAAGTTAGATGGTGTGTGGATTTGGTGGGGGGGGCATGCAGTGATCCTTTATAGGCTTCTCTGATAGGTCTAGATGAGGTGTGTAGTCTGAGTGGGAATTGCAGGTTGAGGGGTGCTTGGTTATGGATGGTTTTGTGGATGATGGTGAGGGACTTGGGTAGAATTCTGAAACGTATTGGTAGCCAGTGTAAATTTCTGAGGATGGGTATGATGTGGTCTCTTCTGCAAGTGTTTGTTAAGATTCTGGTCGCAGCGTTTTGAAGCATCTGAAGAGGTTTGATGGAGGAGCCGGGGAGACCTAGCAAAATGGAATTGCAGTAGTCTATCTTGGAGAATAGAACAGCTTGGAGGACAGTTCTGAAATCTTGAAAGTGTAGAAGAGGTTTAATTCTTTTTAGTACCTATAGTTTATAGAAGCAGTCCTTGGTTGTGTGGTTGATGAATGTTTTTAAATTCAGACGGTTGTCGATTAATACTCCCAGGTCTCTTGCTTGAGTGACGAAAGTATTGGTGGAGTGACCTTTCAGGAGTATCCGGAGAAATGAGGAGAAGTTCCGTCTTAGCTGAATTGAGTATCAGGTTTAGGTTGGATAGGAGGAGGTTGATCTCTCAAAGGCATTTTTCCCAGTACTTGAGTGTTTTTGTAATGGATTCTGTAATGGGATCAGGATTTGCACGTCGTTGGCGTATAGGAAGTGTATTAGATTAAGGTTAATTAGCAGCTGGCACAGGGGAAGGAGGTATATGTTTAAAAGAGTAGGGGATAAGGAGGAGCCCTGAGGGACTTCAAGTGAGGAATTGAAACGGGGGGACTCTTTATTGTTGATTCTGACTTTGTAGCCTCTGTTACAGAGAAAGGATTTGAAACATGTTAAAGGCAGTTCCTTTCATTCCAATGTTGGATAGTCGGTTGAGGAGGATGGAGTGGTTTACGGTATCGAAAGCCGCCGAGAGGTCAAGGAGAATTAGTAAAAAAGGATTGTCCTTTGTCCAAACCCATGATGAGGTGATCGGTCAGAGAAATGAGTAGGTTTCAGTGCTTAATTGCCTTGCGGAACCTGTATTGGGATGGGTGGCAAAATTTTGTGATCTTCGAGATAATCTGAAAGTTGAGAGTTGACTAGTTTTTCCATAATCTTAGCTACAAATGGTAGGGTTTGAAATAGGGCAGTAATTATTGGGCTCCTTTGGTCCAAGTTTGGTTTTTTAGAAGAGGTTTAAGAGAGGCGAGGTTTTAGGGCATCTGGGAAGATTCCTTGTGATAAGGAGCAGTTTATGATGTCAGCCAGAGGTTTGGAAATGGTGTCCGGTATTAGTAGGAGTAGTTTTGTTGGGATTGGTCATCAGGATGGGTAGAAGGTTTCATTTTCTGTAATAGAGAATGAATCTCCATGGCGGTAGTAGGTTCAAGATGATTCAAGGAAGATTCCTTTGTTTGGGAGAAGGTAGGAGCTGGTATAGGTGGTGGGGCCAGGGGGCAGGAGAGTTAAGAGGTTGGAGATTTTGCTATGGAAGAAGCAAGCCAGTTCGTCTGCTTTGGATTGTGCTTGTTCATTAGGAATAGGTGGTGTGTTGGTTTGTGTTAGTTCGGATACATAGGAGAATAATGCTTTAGCATCAAAAACGAGGTCGTAAATCCTTAGAGCGTAGAAATCCCTTTTGACCGTAAGGTGGAGTTCCTGTAGAGGTGAAGGGCAGATTTGTAAGCGGATAGTGTGCTGGGGCATCGGGTCTTTGCACCATTATTTTCTGTCTGAGGCTTTGTTTTCGGAGTTCATTGGTGAACCACGGTTGTCTCCTTTGAGAGGTGGAATTGATTTTTTTAATTGTCAGTGGACATAATTTATTTGCTACCTTCTCTGTGATGTTTTCTCCAGGATAATAGAGCTGAATTGGGGTTTGAGAGGTCTAAGAGAGGAAGTTCTTTGGTCAGGTGATTGCTGAGGACATCGGATGAGCATGATCTCCTATAGCAGAACGATGTTTGAAGGGGGAGAGTATTGGGGGTTTCTGTCATTGCGAAGGTGGCGGAGATTAAGGAGTGGTCTGACCAGGGGACTGGAGTGCATTCAGGGCGGGATGAGTAAGGCCAGAGTTTATGAAAATAAGGTCCAGGGTGTGGCCAGCTCTATGTGTGGGCTTGTTGATAATCTGCTTGAAGCCCATGGCTGAAAGGGAAGTAAGAAAAGCCTCACAGTTGGTTGAGATTGTGGTGTTATCACATGGAGGTTGAAATCTCCTAGGATTATAGCTGGTGAGTCAGATTCTGTGTTTGCAATGATTTCTACGATAGGAGATGCGTCTGAGTCGAGAAGTCCTGGCGGAGCGTATACGAGGAGGATTTGGAGTTGGTTGGTTTTGAAGAGGCCTAATTCTAGTTTGGGTCCAACAATTGCTAACATCCAGAGATCTCCCTCCGGGTGAGTCGGAACAAGCGGAATGCTTGGAAGCTGCGGTGGCATATGGCACAGATGCACTCTATGACCTCCTCTGCACTTCCTCTCGCACCATGTCATCCGCAGTATCGGCAAGGCATCTCCTTTGGTTGAGTAACTGGTCAGCAGATGTGTCTTCCAAAGCTCAGCTAGTTGCTCTACCGTTTAAAGGAAGATTTCTCTTCGGTGATGACTTGGAGCAGTCGATAAAGTCCCTGGGTGAAAACAAGGTTCACAAGTTGCCTGAGGATAGACCGAAGCCTTCTAGAGGCTTTCCGTCATCCCGCTCATGCTTTCGGGGGCAGCATAGGTTTCGTCAGAGCAGGCAGCAGCTGGCAGGACAACAACAACCTATGGCCAGGCCTCAATCCTGGAATGCTTCCTTTTGAGGCCACAGTACCTCTCAAGAGGGAGGACCTGCCACTTCCCTCGGCTCCAAGTCTCCTCAATGAGATAAGGCTGGCCCATCCCTCGATCCCTTGGGTTGGGGGACTAATATCCCAGTTCCACGAGGCATGGGCCAGGATTACTTCAGATCACAAATCTGCTTCACTTTTTTGAAGGAGTTAATAAACATGTGGATAAAGGTGAACCGGTAGATGTAGTATACTTGGATTTTCAGAAGGCATTTGACAAAGTTCCTCATGAGAGGCTTCTAGGAAAAGTAAAAAGTCATGGGATAAGTGGCGATGTCCTTTCGTGGATTGCAAACTGGCTAAAAGACAGGAAACAGAGAGTAGGATTAAATGGACAATTTTCTCAGTGGAAGGGAGTGGACAGTGGAGTGCCTCAGGGATCTGTATTGGGACCCTTACTTTTCAATATATTTATAAATGATCTGTAAAGAAAATACGACGAGTGAGATAATCAAATTTGCAGATGACACAAAATTGTTCAGAGTAGTTAAATCACAAGCAGATTGTGATAAATTGCAGGGAAGACCTTGTGAGACTGGAAAATTGGGCATCCAAATGGCAGATGAAATTTAATGTGGATAAGTGCAAGATGATGCATATAGGGAAAAATAACCCATGCTATAATTACACAATGTTGGGTTCCATATTAGGTGCTACAACCCAAGAAAGAGATCTAGGTGTCATAGTGGATAACACATTGAAATCGTCGGTTCAGTGTGGCTGCGGCAGTCAAAAAAGCAAACAATGTTGGGAATTATTAGAAAGGGAATGGTGAATAAAATGGAAAATGTCATAATGCCTCTGTATCGCTCCATGGTGAGACTGCACCTTGAATACTGTGTACAATTCTGGTCGCCGCATCTCAAAAAAGATATAATTGCGATGGAGAAGGTACAGAGAAGGGCTACCAAAATGATAAGGGGAATGGAACAGCTCCCCTATGAGGAAAGACTAAAGAGGTTAGGACTTTTCAGCTTGGAGAAGAGACAGCTGAGGGGGGATATGATAGAGATGTTTAAAATCATAAGAGGTCTAGAACGGGTAGATGTGAATCATTATTTACTCTTTCGGATAGTAGAAAGACTAGGGGGCACTCCATGAAATTAGCATGGGGCACATTTAAAACTAATCGGAGAAAGTTCTTTTTTACTCAACGCACAATTAAACTCTGGAATTTGTTGCCAGAGGATGTGGTTAGTGCAGTTAGCATAGCAGTGTTTAAAAAAGGATTGGATAAGTTCTTGGAGAAGTCCATTAGCTGCTATTAGGTTCACTTAGAGAATAGCCACTGCCATTAGCAATGGTAACATGGAATAGACTTAGTTTTTGGGTACTTGCCAGTTTCTTATGGCCTGGATTGGCCACTGCTGGAAACAGGATGCTGGGCTTGATGGACCCTTGGTCTGACCCAGTATGGCATTTTCTTATGTTCTTATGTTCAGTGGGTGCTAAGCATCATAGAACACAGCTACGCTTTAGAATTTGCTCACCCTCTCCAAGATTTTTTATGATATCTCCCTGCGGAGTGCGGGCCAAGGGCCAGATCATTCGACAGACCCTCAACCGCCTACGGTCTCTCAGGGCAGTGAAGCCAGTCCCTCCAGTGCAATGGAAGATGGGGAGATACTCCATCTACTTTGTAGTCCCAAAGAAAGAGGGATCCTTCCAGCCTATTTTGGATCTCAAAAAGGTAAACAAGGCTCTCAAGGTACCGCATTTCCGCATGGAAACTCTACGCTCAGTTATCGTGGCGATCCGTAACGGCGAGTTCTTAGCATCTCTGGACATAATGGAGGCGAACTTGCACATACCCATTCGCAAGGATCATCAGAAATTTCTTTGCTTCATGATCCTGGGGATGCATTACCAGTTATGCACTCTGCCATTTGGTCTAGCTACCGCCTCCTGCACATTCATCAAAGTCATGGTGGTAGTAGCAGCGGCCCTGCAGAGACAAGGCCTTCTGATTCATCCCTACCTGGACGACTGGCTCATCAGGGCAAAGTCGAGGGATCTCTGTGTGGAAGCTATCAGCAAGGTAGTCAGTCTCCTGGAATCACTTGGCTGGGTGATCAATCAGGCCAAAAGCAACTTTTTCCCTTCTCAGACGATGGACTTCCTGGGGGGCCCGTTTCGATACCAGTGTCGGGAAAGTTTTTCTCTCCTCGGATCGAATGACCAAAGTGATGGAGCAAGTTTGGCGCTTGTTGTTGCTCCCTCTGCCCAAAGCCTGGGACTACCTTCAAGTCCTCGGCTCCATGGCATCTACTCTGGAGGTGGTTCCCTGGGCTTTTGCTCATATGAGACCATTACAATGAGCGTTGCTTTGCTGTTGGGATCTCGTCGGAAGAGTTCCAATTCCCTCTACCGCTAACCGATCACGCCTGGTCCAATCTTGGGTGGTGGCTTTGCCCGCACAAGTTGTCTCGCGGGTAGACCTTGAAGTCCCAAATTGGATAATGGTGACCACGGATGCCAGCCTCTCTGATTGGGGAGCTGTCTGTCAGTCCCAATCAGTCCAGGGCTGCTGGTCCCTGGAGGAGTCCAGCTGGATGATCAATCGTCTGGAAACCAAAGCAGTTCGACTGGTGTTTCAACACTTTCTCCCATGCTTATGCAATAAGGAAGTCCGGATTCTGTCCGACAATGCGACGATGGTAGCCTATATCATAGAAACATAGAAACATAGAAATGACGGCAGAAGAAGACCAAACGGCCCATCTAGTCTGCCCAGCAAGCTACGCACTTTAATCCATTTTTTTTTTCCCTTTTTCTCTCTCCCACTTGTTACTATTGGCTTACAGTACCCTCCAGCCCTAATTCCCCTCCACCCCACCACCAATTTAGAGAGCAGCGCCGTATCTGCATCCAAGTGACATCCAGCTCAATTAGGGGTAGCAACCGCTGTAACAAGCAGGCCACACCCTTGCCCCATACTCTTACCCACCCCTGTTTTTATTTTTTTGTTTGTTTTTCTTATTTTTTTTTATTTTATTTATTTATTTTTTTGGAGATAGCAGCCCTCCATCATTCCACTCCGTGAAGGTGGAAAACTAACTACTGGCTACTGGCATCCCGCTCCGTGAATGCCTCTGTGGCTACTGCCGCTCCGTGCAGTGTTTGAATGCCTCCACTTTATTCACGCCCTCTAGACCTGATGGATCCACAGTGTTTATCCCACGCCCCTTTGAAGTCGTTCACAGTTTTAGACTTCTCCACTTCCTCCGGAAGGGCATTCCAGGCATCCACCACCCTTTCCGTGAAGAAATACTTCCTGACATTGGTTCTTAGTCTTCCTCCCTGGAGCCTCAGCTCGTGACCTCTGGTTCTGCTGATTTTTTTCTGACGGAAAAGGTTTGTCGTTGTCTTTGGATCATTAAAGTTTTTCAAGTATCTGAAAGTCTGAATCATATCACCTCTGCTCCTCCTTTCCTCCAGGGAGTACATATTTAGATTCTTCAATCTCTCCTCGTATGTCATCCGATGAAGACCCTCCACCTTCCTGGTTGCCCTTCTCTGTACCGCTTCCATCTTGTCCTTGTCTCTTTGTAGATACGGTCTCCAGAACTGAACACAGTACTCCAGGTGAGGCCTCACCAACCGTCAAGGAGGCACCGGGAGTCAAACCATAGTCAACGAGGCAGAATAACCAATGTCTATCAGACATTGGTTATTCCGCCTTGAATACCAATGTCTATTCCGCCTTGAATACCAATGTCTATCAGACATTGGTTTTCAAGGAGTGGCATTCAGCTGGTTTAAATCGTTCCTAGACAATAATTCTACAAAGTCAAGATCAACAACAAGGAATCACACCCCAGCAAATCAAACCTGGGAGTCCCACAAGGATCATCTCTTTCTCCCACCCTCTTTAATATTTACATGCTCCCACTTTGCCAACTACTTTCCAATCTAAAATTAACGTATTACCTATATGCTGATGACGTCCAAATTCTTCTCCCAATCACAGACTCCCTGCAAAAAACTTGGTCTTACTGGAATAGCTGTTTGCAATCGATCAATAATCTCCTAGCTAGCCTCAACCTGATCCTCAATACAAACAAGACCGAGTTACTCATCTTTTCACCAGATGAAAACCAAGTTCTCCTCAACTCCCCAAGCGCTTCTCAACTCGCTAAAACAGCTATCAACCTCTCCCTTTCTGTCAGAGATTTAGGGGTTTGGCTCGACAACAAATTCAATTTTAAATCTTTTGTCCATAACACCACCAAAGAATGCTTTTTTAAATTACAAGTTCTCAAAAAACTAAAACCTCTTCTGCATTTTCGAGACTTCCGTCTAGTGCTTCAATCTATTATCCTTTCTAAATTAGACTACTGTAATTCCCTCTTGCTAGGTCTCCCTGCAATAACTATCAAACCCCTGCAGATGGTCCAAAATGCCGCCGCCAGGATACTCACAACTGTGCGCGTTATGTAGCCAAATAGGGGAGTGCCTAACCAAATTTGCACTCCCAAATTTGTTTTGTGGTCTGGGGAGGGCTATTTTGGTGCGTTCCCGAGATCGTGCAAGTTTAGTGTATGTATTTGTGTGTGAACCTCCCCCTTCCCCCAAAAAACAACCCTATGAGAAAAGTTCTCTTAAACTAACCTCCCCACACTCTCCTGCCCCCCCTCCCCCAGCCCTGCGAAAAACAGTAGCCCACCCTCCTGCTCCCCCCCCGAGTTGCTGAATGAATGAAACCTGCCCCCCCCACCTCGTGACCCCTCCCCAAGATGTTTGCAATAAATTCATCACCACCCCCCACCCTCCAGACCCCTCGAGACCTGATAAAAATGTCAGTCAGTGGAGCGGGCGTTCAGGAGGGGTCCGGGTGCGATGTATTGGCGTTGGTCCATCGGCTGCGAGCACTGAAACGGGTTCAGAGTTAGTGTTAGTGTTAGTGGGGTGGAGCAATGGCAGCGGTAGATACTCTGACAAATGGCGCCGAGGGGCCCTCGCCCTTACTATGTCACATGGGCTACTGCCGCCATTGGTGTCCCCGAGTGGCATAGTAAGGGAAAGGGCCGTCAGCGCCATGTTGAGTGCTGGCAGCCGACCGCCGTAGTGCAGGAGATGTGTCCTGGACCGGTCCTGGCCCCCCGCTGGAGCCTCCCGGACTTCTGTCAGGTTTTGTGTGTGTTGTGAGGGCCTGGGAAGTAAATAAATTTGGCATGTGTGTGGGGGGTATGAGGAGGGTGATTTTGTGTGTTTTGGGAAGCTGTGGGAAGTAAATCAATTTGGCATGTGTGTGGGGGGTGTGAGGAGGGTGGTGGGTGTATTTTATCTGTAAAGGAAATAGTTATCTTCTGGCGAAAAAAGTGCGTGAATGTGTTAAAATGGAAGTGAAACGTGGACCTGGACTGGCGAAATGATTAGTGTAGCGTGTGTTAGTGTAAGGTGTAACAGATGGCGCTTACGTCCAGCAGATGTTGCTGTTTTCTCGAAACAAATTTTAAACCTATTTTACCTGTCACAGGTGTGACATATCTGTAATGTAAGTACAGAAGAACCTTCCTATATGCGAAATGAAGGTTGTGTCCAAATTTGAAAGCAATCTGTTCAGTGGTTTCTGAGATTAGTGATTTTGTCCAAACTATTTAACATTTTTATTTATATAGATAATTACAATTCATAAGGATAAATATCCCCTGCTGTCCATAACTGGGAACTTTTGATTTCCAGTTACCATGATCTTGAATTAGTGGGATGGCTGGGGGTGGGAGGCACACAACCTTTATACTCTCTCTCATACATATGGTCTCTCTCACATACTCCCTTTCTCTCTCCCTCACACACACACACACACACACACGCACACGCACACATGCTCACATACAATACCCTCTCACACCCACACACATATGCTCCCCCTCTATTTCTCTCACATAAACACACACATACTCTCTCTCTCTCTTGCTCTCTCTCACTCCCACAGGCTTTCTCACTCCATTTTTTCTCTCTCTCACACATACACACACACTCTCTCTCTCACACTCCCACAGGCTTCCTCACTCCCATGTTTGCTCTCTCTCTCTCTTGCTCTCTCTCACTCCCACAGGCTTCCTCACTCCATTTTTTCTCTCTCTCACACATACACACACACTCTCTCTCTCACACTCCCACAGGCTTCCTCACTCCCATGTTTGCTCTCACTCTCTCTCACACACACACACACTTTCTCTCTCACTCCCACAGGCTTCCTCACTCTCATGTTTGCTCTCTCTCTCTCTCTCACACACACACACACACACACACTTTCTCTCTCACTCCCACAGGCTTCCTCACTCCCATGTTTGCTCTCTCCCTCACATACACACACACACACAGTCTATAACTCCCACAAGCTCTCTTAAATCAACATACACATGTGCTCTCAGGCTCTCTCTCACACACATAGACTGTCTCACACATACACACACACAGACAGGCTCTCATTCTCATACACACACTTACTGTCATACACACACATATACAAAGTCTCACTCCCACAGGGTCCCACTCTCACACACATTCTTTCTCTTACACACAGATGGGTTCTAATTTTCACAGGCACCCTCTCACAAACACACATATGCTCCCAATCCCACAGATTCTGTCACACACAAACACATGCTGTCACATACACACATAGGCTCTCGTTCCCTTAGGTTCCCACTCTCACACACACACAATCACATATGCAGGCTCTCACTCTCACCTCCTGTCACATGGTCTCTCTCACACACAGACACACTTTCTCGCACATGCTCTAAGATTCACTTAGGCTGTCACTCTGGTCCTCCCCTCTCTTCTGGACCGCTTCTTTGGCCACCATGGGATGGGGTCTGCACAGCAGCTTCTAGGTTCTCTTCTTCCACTACCTTGGGTCTCTCCTTTTCTTTGTGGTCTTACAGCCACTGGAAACTCAGGGCACTGAGAAGGGCTAATGACACCCTGGACCCTTACATACATGCACAGCCATGCCTTCTGAAATTGTCTTATTAATCATGTTACGTATGCACTTTTGTAAGCTGCTTAGGACATTGCATTTAGCAGGATGTAAATGTTTCAAATAAATAATAAAATAAGTGACTCAGGCACGTGTCTACTATGCCCTGTGTAAGGATGCTGTAGTGTATATGTTTCGGGAGCCATGTCAGTTCTCTGATCTCCAGCGGGGTGGCCGTGTTAGTGTGACACGCTTACCCGCCACACACGCGCTGGAAGGCCGGGAGCAGAGCAGCAGCAGCACAGACTCTCTCCTCCCTTCTTTCTCTGTTTTACTGAAACTCCTTCTGGACCTCCTGAGGTGCGTTGTTTTTTTTTTTCCTTGCAATGTGTATGTTTTCTTTTTTCAATTTGATTCCTAGTCGAGGAGCCTGAATGTTTATATGCTTAATGCTAAGCTGAGTATAAAAGAAAGTTTAAAAAGCCCCAGCTTGACCTCCAGGTGTCTTACTGTATCCATCACCCACCAAAAGAACAAATTCTGTTTATTCTAACGCTCCTGGCTCCCAAGCAGCACTGGAGGAGCTCGCGCGCCCGAATGCTCTTAGAATGGGAAGTAAAGTACTGGAAAAAGCTGATTTTATTCCCCGTGCTGTGAGCATTAGTGTGTACGACCCCCTGGGCATTCAGTAATGAAATTCCTCTTCATCCTGACTGGCCTGAAACCAGGAATAACGTTGAGAGTTTGGCTTCTCCTAAAGGCGATGCGACTCTGCTTCATGTTTTATTGGTGCCGGGGTTCATGGAGGGGAGGAGGCGGGTGGAACACGCGCTACCCCTGTTGTTTCTGTTCGGGTTCACGTCCCCATCTGCACGATTTGTAAGTTGGAACCCACTAAAGAAATTTGGTAGGTAGAACCCTGCTTCACTAGAGGAAACCCTTCCATCATTCTCTGTGCCCCGAGGGTGGGGGTTACAGGAAGGAGAAAAGGATACCATTCAATTCATAAACATTAGCACTGTGAGAAGTGAAGGGGAGGATTATGGGGAATTGCTTAACAAATATTTCTGTTCAGTGTTCACTGTGGAAGGGCCTGGAGCAGGACCACATAAATTAAACACAAATAAGACTGGAAGTGAGGTAAATCTCAGTCGATTATCAGAGCATCGTGTTTGTGAGGAGCTAACTAAACTTAAAGTAGATAAGGTGATGGGGCAGATGGGACACATCCGAGGGTACTAAGGGACTTAGAGATGTCCTGGCAGCTCCGCTGGTGACCTTTTCAATGCTTCCTTAGAGTCTGGAGTAGTCCCGGAGGACTGGAGAAGGGAGGATGTGGTTCCTATTCATAAAAGCAGAAGTAAGGAGGAGGCTGGGAACTGCAGGCCAGTTAGTCTGAGCTCTGTGGGGAGCAAACTAATGGAATTGCTGCAATTTCTGTAATTCAATTGATCCGAGGCAGCCTGGTTTTACCAGACATAGGTCTTGTCAGATGAATCTGATCAATTTCTTTGATTGGGTGACCAGAGAGTTGGTTCAGGGGAGAGAGTGCTAGTTGTAATGTACTTGGATTTCAGTAAGGCCTTTTGACGCAGTTCCACATAGGTGTCTTATAAATTGTGCACCCTTGAGAGTGACTGACTGGGTTAGAAACTGAATGGGAAACGACAAAGGGTAGTGGTAAATGGAACTCACTCCGAGAAGGGGGAGCATTACTAGCAGTGAGCCATAGGGATTGATCTTTGGACAGGCATTTTCAAGATTGCGGAGAGGCTATCGGAAAACTTTTGTTTTTTTGCAGATGATACCAAACTCTACAAGGTAATCAGCCACAAAGATGTGGAAAACATGAAAAGTGGTCTAGAGTATGGCAGCTAACAAAAGAGAGGTTGGGGGGATTACATCTGATGACCAAACAGGTGGATAAAGCGATGGTAAAAGCCAGAAAGCTGCTTGGCTGCATAGGGAGAGGAAGGGTCAGCAGAAGGCGGGAGGAGATATTGCCCCTGTATAGGTCCCTGGTGAGACCTCACTGGGAATACTGAGTACAGTTCTGGAGACCCCACCTTCAAAGGGATATAAACAGGATGGAGTCGCTCCAGAGCTCAACTGGCTCAAATGTGGCTTTCTAAATAGTCTCCTCGAGCATAAGGCTGTCAGTACCCTTAGGAAAGGTCAGCATACATTTTATGAACAAAGTAATAAAGAGGGTGGATTCCTGGCCTGCTACTTAAACACATCGCAAGTAAATAGATATTTCCCCTCCATTGCGGACAAGGATGGCCATATAGTCACCTCTCCCGAGGGTCTGCAGGTATGAAAACTAGAATTAGCACATTTTTGGATGAACTTGTTACGATTCTGGCCGCGAGCGCCGCGACCAGACCCTTACCTCCGTGTTCCTGGACCTGTTCCCGCTTCTGCTGGCCTAGTTCGCGGCCTGTTCGGCGGCGTCCCCGTGAGGGCCGCACTGCCGGGAAACCTCCCATGGACGCCCTGTCTCTAGGGCGCTTTTCTAGGCCGTTTCCCGCCAGTGGTGACTCTGCCCAGTTCCTGACGTCAGACGCCGCGGCCTTGATAAGCCGACCGTGGACATTCAGGCCATGCAACGGATTTACCTTCCCGTTCCCTGTTGCTCTGTGCCCCGGAGTGAGCTGCCTTGGTAATCGCTCCATTCCTGCTTGCCTGCTACAGTTCCTGCCTGGTTCCAGTACCCGAGTCCTGCTACAGTTCCTGCCTGGTTCCAGTACCCGAGTCTTGCTACAGTTCCTGCCTGGTTCCAGTACCCGAGTCCTGCTACAGATCCTGCCTGGTTCCAGTATCCTAGTCCTGCTACAGTTCCTGCCTGGTTCCAGTACCCGAGTTCTGCTACATTTCCTGCCTGGTTCCAGTATCCTAGTCTTGCTAGAGTTCCTGCCTGGTTCCAGTACCCAAGTCTTGCTACAGTTCCTGCCTGGTTCCAGTACCCGAGTTCTGCTACATTTCCTGCCTGGTTCCAGTATCCTAGTCTTGCTAGAGTTCCTGCCTGGTTCCAGTACCCGAGTCCTGCTACAGTTCCTGCCTGGTCCCAGTACCCGAGTCTTCCTACAGTTCCTGCCTGGTTCCAGTACCCAAGTCTTGCTACAGTTCCTGCCTGGTTCCAGTACCCGAGTCTTGCTAGAGTTCCTGCCTGGTTCCAGTACCCAAGTCTTGCTACAGTTCCTGTCTGGTTCCAGTACCCGAGTCCTGCTACAGTTTCTGTCTGGTTCCAGTACCCGAGCCCTGCTACAGTTCCTGCCTGGTTCCAGTACCCGAGTTCTGCTACATTTCCTGCCTGGTTCCAGTTCCCGAGTCTTGCTACAGTTCCTGCCTGATTCCAGTACCCGAGTCTTGCTACAGTTCCTGCCTGGTTCCAGTACCCCAGTCTTGCCACAGTTCCTGCCTGGTTCCAGTACCCGAGTCCTGCTACAGTTCCTGCCTGGTTCCAGTACCCGAGTCTTGCCACAGTTCCTGCCTGGTTCCAGTACCCGAGTCCTGCTACAGTTCCTGCCTGGTTCCAGTACCCGAGTCTTGCCACAGTTCCTGCCTGGTTCCAGTACCCGAGTCCTGCTACAGTTCCTGCCTGGTTCCAGTACCCGAGTCTTGCCACAGTTCCTGCCTGGTTCCAGTACCCGAGTCTTGCCACAGTTCCTGCCTGGTTCCAGTACCCGAGTCCTGCTACATTTCCTGCCTGGTTCCAGTACCCGAGTCTTGCTACAGTTCCTGCCTGGCTCCAGTACCAGAGTCCTGCTACATTTCCTGCCTGGTTCCAGTACCCGAGTCCTGCTACAGTTCCTGCCTGGCTCCAGTACCCGAGTCTTGCTACAGTTCCTGCCATTTGCTTACATATTGTACCACTGATATCAAATCCCCATTTGCTTACATATTGTACCACTGATATCATATCCCCATTTGCTTACATATTGTACCATTGATATCATATCCCCATTTGCTTACATAAAATGAAACTCTTGAGACACGGATAGGTGCTGGAGGGGACATGGCAAGGCAGGATCCTTTATTCACATGTGGTAGACTTGTCCTCGGATAACGATTTATTAGAAAGAGGTCAGATCGTGGACACATGAGATCACTGAAGTCTCCCTTTCATTTGACCCAGCCATGGTTTTACTAGGGTTTCCTGTTCCAGACATCACCTCTTTCCATTCTGGGGGAACCCATTAGTGATTCACCTGCTGGTGGCTGCAAAATGAAGCATTGCTCAAAAATGGAGGTCTGCAGATGTTTAACTTGCACGCTCTGGATACAAACTGGAAGGTTTTTTTCAATGGAGAGTCACACATTTTATCTCCGGGTTAAATATCACAATGCACCACGAATCTGGGGCCCTTTTCTAAATTTTGCTGGTAAGAGTCCCAACATCAGACCTGCGTGTTAGGTTTTCCCATGTAAATGCTATAACTGGACCTCCTATTCCTTGTCCCTAGCCCTGTAAATTTTGTTACTGGACTGACTGGTCCATATCATCTTTGCAGACGACGTTTTAATTAACTGCACGGACCTTATTTTTACCTGCAGGCAATTCTGTACTTACTTATTAATTGCTCACTGTATAAGCTTCTGCTCTATGCACGTCTGTCGTTTTGACTTTGTCCTTATTGCTTATTTAGATCTCTTTTTTTTATTTTTTATTATTAAAATATGCACAAAACGTACACCTTGGAGGAAAGGTGAGATAGAGGAGCTAGAATAGAGACATTTAAATATCTCAAAGTTTTCCATGAATAGGTGAGCCTCTTTCAATGGAAAGGAGGCTCTAGAACAGGGGATCATGAGATGAGGGTGAAAGGGGACAGACTCAGAAGCAATCTTAGAAAATATTTCTTTATAGAAAGCCTGGGATAAATACAGGGGATCTTTGAGGGGTGGTAGGGATTGTGGAGCTGAGCAGATCCCATAGCGCTTCCCTTCACTGCGTATCATCACCCTCTGACAGGTCAGGTGTCTGCCTCCTGCTACAGAAAAGATAGGGGTGAGCGCTCACGGGCTATTGCACCTGGCCCCGAGGAAGGAGTGGCTCCACCCTAAATAGGAAGCTCCGGAAATGAATTCCAAAAAAAACCAAGGCCATCCTGGAATTTCTGAGCCTCCCATGAATTCAAGAACGCAAGCAGCTGCCTTTCACCTTTTGCTTGAGTCTTTATTTTTCAAACAGGAGAGGCTGCAGGCAGAGAGCAGAGTATTTGCAGCGTACAGGAAGCAGCAGGCAATGCACACACGCGGTACCCCAGTGCTCCCACATGCACCAGGTAGGAGAGTCCGTGTCACCCCTTCCCCTCCCTGTACGTGAACTGCTTTCCATTGCATTTTGTGATGGGAAGGGGGTTAAGGCAGGATTCTGCAGCCGTGGCACTCTCTTCCAGTGCATTTGGGGACTTTGAGACTGGAACAAGCACAGGGGGTTAAACAGGACTGGGGAAATCATTTGCTCCCCTTGTTGTACTAACTGGCAGGCCCTGCGGTAAATGCCAGCTTTCCCACCTCCCAGTGTCCCGCAGGGATAAAGAGCAGCCAGCAAGCAGGGGAAGGGAGAAACAGAAGATTGAGAAAGGATGACGTAATCTGTAAAGAAAACATTCAGAGGCGCAGGCCCCATGAGAGCGAGCATCTGTTACGTCTGCACGCAGCGCTGCTGGGCCACCTCCAGTCCTGAGAGGAAATGGGTGGCGGGGATGTTTAACACCAAGATGGCTCCTTGGGGCCTGCAAAGTGCTATTACTTCTGTATGAGGGCCACAAAGGAAGGGCCCCCATTCTGCTAATACTTCTGGGGTCCTCCATCAGCACCGACAGATTCAAGACTTTAATCTTTGGGAACCTGCCCCTGGCAACATTCACAGCCCCTGGCCCTGAAAACACCGAACAATGCTAAAGTCATTTCTCTTCCCCAACCGAGCCTGAAAACATTTTCACTTTTAAGGAGACAAAGCGGACCCGATCCATCCTCTGTCCTGTGCGCTAGAGGAGGGGGAGTGAACGAGAGCAATGGAGAAAGCAGGTGTGAGTGAGGGGGGAGACAGGGCAGGATTACAGAAAGGGAAGAGAGAAGGAGAGCAGAAGAGAAGGGGGAGCGTGATTAAAGGTGGAGAAGAGTGGGCGAGGAGAGAGTGAGTGAGGGGGTGTCAGACAGACAGAGAGCAGGGTGTGAGGGGGCTCCATTATTATTCAGAAAAGGCTGACCCACTACCTACAAGGACTCGTACTCCTGGTTTTCTTAGGGAACTCATGCAGTGGAGTAAAAACAGGACTGGATCAGCCTGCCTGGAGACTACGGAATCAGCTGGCGACCCTGGAGGCGGAGATGAGGAAAGAGAGCATGAGGAGGGTGAGAGGTGGCGGGACAGAGTGCTGACAGCAGAGAGTGAAAGGAACCAGGCCAGAGGTGGAGGGCAGGGAAGGGGATAAGAGAGGAGAGAGGGGGTGAGTGTGGGGGAGGAACGGAAGGAAGGAAAGTGGATAGAGGGTGCAGGCCATAAAACGTCATGTCTTGCCATTTCAGGTTCTTTGGGGCAAATTTCCGTGTTGTTCAGTTTTTCCAGTCTTTTTCCGTTTTGGAAATTGCCTGCTCTATTTCTGAACAGTGCGGACTAAAGACAACGGAAAGAAAAACATGAAACGGCCAAGACAATGTCCTTTCAAACAAATGCACATCCCTAGAGGGTAGGGAAGGCGAGGGAGCAGAAGGAGAGACAGAGGGAAGAAGGAAGAGGAGAGAAGAGAGGCTGGAACGTTAGACACTGAGTGATGCAGGGGCACATCTGGGGTTCAGGTGGTCCCAAAACTGGAGCTGGGGATTCCCCCGCATTTTCAGGGGAATCTGTGCAGGGATGCATCGGGTGGGTGGATGGACGGACAGACAGACAGATAATAAGACGCTTTGCTCTGACAAACGCATCGAAAAGCAAAGGTAGATAGACAAAGGAGAGAAATAGAAAAAGAGAGAGAACCTGATAAAGGAGAAGACATCAACGGACTGCTCGCCTTCCTCATCTCACACACATCCATGTCTCCTCCTCCTCATCACATGCAAAAGGAACAGCCTTGCCCTGAATTTGAGGGTTTTACATTTCCTGGGATAGTGCCAGTCTAAGAGAATATAGATTGAGGGCTGGCCTGGGCACACTGGCCCGCCATGCCGGGAGTTGGGTAAGGTGCATTGAATTGGCATGCTGTAGATTGGCAAGAGACATTGGCGTGACATACCTGGGGGATGGGTAGGGTGCAGCGGCCTGGTATACCTAGGTCTGAGGATACTTTGGATTGTCTATAGCTCACAGACTTTGTTATAGGTTGGCTTGAGCAGAGGGCACTGATTTGGCATTCACTGAGCTGGGTAGAGAGTCGAGGCCTGACGTACCTTAAGCTTGGGCAGAGTGCATGGACTCTGGCTTGGGCATGGCAGAGGGCACTGATTTGGCATTCAGGGAGCTGGGTAGAGAGTCGAGGCCTGACGTACCTTAAGCTTGGGCAGAGTGCATGGACTCTGGCTTGGGCACGGCAGAGGGCACTGATTTGGCATTCAGGGAGCTGGGTAGAGAGTCGAGGCCTGACGTACCTTAAGCTTGGGCAGAGTGCAAGGACTCTGGCTTGGGCACGGCAGAGGGCACTGATTTGGCACACTGTGAGTGGGGCAGAGCATGGTAATGTGCAGGCAGGGCGGGAGTATTTCGGTAGCGACAGCTATGACTTGGCCGAGCGGGGAGAGTTATTACTGATGCTGCACAGACAGTGCCTGCACCCTCTCAGGTCTCTTGCTTGGTCCAGGTCTGACCTGCAGCTAAGACAACGATTTGGTGAGAACTCCCAGAGCCTTCCCTGTGTTTCTGATTCAGCTAGGCCGGGCCCCTGGCAGCAGTACAAGACAGTTCAGGGCCGCGGGTTCTTTGCATTTCCTTTGGGGGGCACTGGTTCCATCGCTGCTAGTGGTAATGGCCCTCGGGTTCGTATTCGTACTGGTCCTCCAGATCCGCCGGGGAGCTTGGCGGCTGCCCCTCCTCGCTGCTGGGTGCGGGCTCTGTGCGATTGCCCATGGCCCCGTAGGACTGGTGTGCCGGAGAGGCCGCTGGCGTGATGCTCAGCTCAGGTTCTTGCAGCACCGAGGCTACAAACATCTGTGGGAAGAGCAGGCAGCAAAGAGTTAAGACCTGGGAGAAGCTGGAAGAGGCCTTTCGCCCTTTCACAAACGCATCCAGCAGGCCCATGGCAGATCCCAGCCCTCGCCTTCTCTGCCTCCATCAGAGCCACATACAAGGCTACAAGGCAGACCCTCAGCCTTGCACCCCCACCCAATTAACCTTCAGGTCCTCAGATTCTGCTAACTAAACTTAACAAGCCTAATGGCCCTACCACCATGTCTTCCTCACAACTGGACATGGTACTTTTAAATATTAAACTTTCTGATATTGCTATATAGATGATGCTTCAGAAATCCTGGCACAGGGTCTGGATTTTGGGGCCAGACTGCAAATAAAAAAATAAAAAAATAAAAATTCAAGGAAACCCAACACATATAACTTAAAAGAGATCCATACTGCATTGTAATCTCTGAAATGGCTGCTGGACTGAACTAGGATGTTTCCCCGTATTAAACACTGCATGAAAAACATTCAAAGTCTGTTGTCATTTTAGTAACAGTAAGGTACTACCCAACATATGAAGGTCCACACAGATTCATTACAGTACATGCAAGTCCAAATTTAAAACAAACCTTTATCAGGTTATATAAAACATTTTATTGCTACATCAATTTAAAAAGTGTTCATAACATCCCCACCATGTGTCATAATATAACAATATTATATATATATATATATTAACATATACACATCAAAACCTCAGCATATAAAACAAACAGCGTCCCCATATATACCTAGACATAAACACATATATCCTAAAATATTAATTATGTCACAGTCCGTTGATATTATCTAATGCCCCAACAAACAACAGGGCCTACTTATTTCATACCAAGCTCCTATTATGATTCTTTTTCCACTCGTATTAGTTTACATTTTTTCGCCGGTAAAACGTTGCCCGATATTTTGCAGGTCATGTAGAAATTAATTTGGGATCCAGATATGTGGATGCTGCCTGAACCAATGGATCCTCTCGGTTCAGCTTTTGAAAATTTGGTGTTAAGGGATGTACGTGAGATGGAGTGAATGAAAATCCATTGCGACATAATTTGAGATAACAGGAACGTCACTTTCAATGCATATCCAGCATAGCTCCCTGCTTCAACGGCAGGGGAGAAGAAAAAACAACCAACAAGGGCTGTACAACATAGTCTGGGTAAAACAAATAAGCATGGGTGTAGCTTGCTTATTGCGGCGGTTACTACCCCTACTACCCCTAACTAATCAAGCTAGATATTTCACTTGGATGCAGCTCCATCACTGCTCTCTACATTAATGGTGGGGGTGGAAGGGGAATAGAACAAAGAGCTAAGAGAAACAGATAAGTATGAGAGAAAAAATGTGTGAAGCTTGCTGGGCAGACTGGATGGGCCATTCGGTCTTCTTCTGCCGCCATTTCTATGTTTCTATGTTTGGCTATTGGCGAGTTGAGAAGAGATACATGGGTAGTCATTAAACCAGCAGATAAGGGAGGGGGGTTGTTATGAATAGAGAACAATGCATTGGGGAAAGCCTACCTTAGTTAAGGGATAGGAGTGATCTCTACTCATGGAATTCGGTTGGAAGACTATACCATTTTGAATGAGGCTTTACAGCAGAGACATTATGAGAAATTGATTGTCAGAGCATCCGGTTACTCTGATTTTATGTTTGTTCCAAAATTTATAAATCGCTAGAAGCTGCCCTCCCCTCCCCTGGGGTCGTCCTTCTGTGTCAGGCAGGGGGTCTGCGTTTGAAGCTATTGCTAAATACTTGGATGATTTGTTACAAGCTTATGTGATGGCTATTTTGTCTTATATAAGGGATATTAAACATTTGGAACATTTTTGTCAGGATTGGGGGCTTGTTACAGCAGATGTTGCTGCTTTATAGAGAAACATACCTCAACAGGCGGCTTTGAGAATTATTGAAAGAACTTTTTTTTATTTATTTTATTTTTATATACCGACGGTCGTTGGGAACATCCCATCGGTTTACATTTGAACACAATATTGCAACAGGCTTTACATAGAACAATAACATGAGGTTCTATGGGTTCAATCCAACAACAGCAACTACAAATATAACACTCAGAAACAGTAATCATAATCAATTATAGTCCATAAAATATTGAGTAAGAAACTTATATAGAGAGGAAGGGAACTTATATGGAGAGGAAAGGAATGGCAGTATTGACAGGGATTACCTGTAAATTTGGAGAAGAGCAGGGGGTATTTTGAGGGGGTATGTAATAGTTGCCTGGTGGTGGTGGGGGGGGGGGGGGGGACGGGACATGGAAATCAGCAGGAGTATGCTCGTTTACATAGCCACGTCTTGAGGTTCTGCTTACATTTTTTTGGGCAAATTTCAAGACGAAGACTGGCGGGCATGGAGTTCCAAAGGTGGGGACCAGCAATGGAAAAACTTTGGAAAAGCAATGGAAAACTTTGAATTGCTCAGAGATGAGAGGAATCTATAAGCAGGTCTGGATGCAATTGGCCTTCCCTGCACTGGTGAAGAGGTTTTTCAGTTTGATAATGATCCGTTCCAATAGGTTAAATGCATCCCGATGGGGGTCACCTACGGTCCCACTGGTAGCCTGTTTACACCGTATACGGATGATTTTGAAGCTAAATTTGTTTATGATTCCATGTATGCAAAATACGTTGTTACATGGAAATGTTTCATAGATGATACATTCTTTATTTGGGCAGGATCAAGGCAGGTGTTATTGGAATTTATGGGATGGATAAACCACCAAGATGTTAACTCGAAATTTGAATTTCAATATCATCAAGTTCGTATTTCATTCTTGGATGTGTAGTGAGTAAAGAGTGATCAATGGGCGACCACACTTTTTCAAAACCAAACTGATAGGAAGACACTATTGTACCACACGAGCTTTGACCCACATAATCTTTAGGATAATATCCCAATTGGGCAGTTCCTCTGTCTTCGGACATTGTGCTCATCGGTGTCAGAATATAAACAACGGGCCACTGAGTTGTGCACGTGATTCAAGAATGATGGATATACAAATAAGTTAATACGGAGGGCATACAAGCTAGCCATTTATGCAAATAGGGAGAATATGTTGATTACTGGGAATATTTTCTCTGACTAGATTCATATGCATAATTCCTTTTTCAAATTGTTCGACACATATTAAAAATATAATCCACAAACACTGGTCTATTCTTCAGAGTGACCTGATGTTTGCGGAAAACCCAGTTTTTGCTTTGCAAAAAACCAGATATTTATTGTTATGAACGCTGCCCGTGGGTTCCCCCACGAGCAGGCTCACTTACCTACGCTGCATCTTCACCCGACGCGGCAGGCGCCATTGTCCTCCCGCGTGACCGGAGCCGCAGACTGCTAACACTCCCTCGCGGACCGGAGGCCGCCCCGGGTCATCTTCTGCTCCGCGCTCGGAGCCGCGGTCTTCCTCGGGGCTGGGACTGCCCCCGACGACATCTCCATCTTCGCAGTGCTAGGCCGCAAGCCCCGGTGCTATCCGGCAGCTGGAGCCGCCCCTGGGGCTCCTCGCAGCGGCTGGAGCTGCTGCCGAAGTCAGGGCCTGCTCCTCAGGTCCTGCCTGCGTCTGACGCACAGACGCTGTGCAGGCCGCTGGCCATGGTCCTGCACAGCCCCTGTTTCCTGCTCCTTAGGCACCGGCCTGCCAGAGCTTTGTAAGGTCTTCTGTTCTTCGTGGAGCTCCTTGTCTCGTCTGCCTTCTACCACGTCTTCATGTCTTGGTGTTCCGCCTGAGGTCCCGGTCCATGTTTTGATGTCTCGTCATGATCGTCTTCCTCCATGTCCTGATGTGTCCTTCCTGCCAGGATATTCTTCCCAGCGTCTTTGTCTGGTGCTCTTGAGCCTTCTGGTACCTGTGAGGCCAGGGGTCCCTCGGATGAGGTTGTGCCCAAGTGGACCAGCCTACAGGTGGACTGTGTGTCCTGTGCTCCTGAGCCTCCATTCCCGCCAGCCTTAGAGGGAGCTTTGGGTGACACCGGCTTCGTCATTGGAGTCCCTCTTTGCCTGGATCTTCTCTGCGCTGTCCCGTTCTCCTCGTAGTCTGTGACCAGCCTTATGGGCTGCGTAGGGCTCACAGTGGGACAGGGTGGTCTGCGACTCAGTCCCGCGGGTGGCCTGAGTAGGGCGCCCTGAAATACAGTGCCAATGTCTATGCCTTATGTGTGCTTGTTTGGATGTCAAGTTCCTCGTCCGTGATGCCGATGCATCAACCCAGCTGTGGTCGTTCCTCGTCCGTGATGCCGATGCATCAACCCAGCTTGGTCAAGTTCCTCGTCCGTGATGCGGTTGCATCGATCCTGCTGTCATGTCTTCGTCCGCGATGCCGTTGCATCGATCCTGCTGTCATGTCTTTGTGTCAAGGCCCATCTGCCCTCGACCTCAGGCCAGGCCTGCTGCTCCAATGCCGATCCAAACGGCAGGTCCGAAAGGGCTCGGAATGGTCGGAGGACCATTCACTTTCCAACATCATCCTGTTGTTGGCCTTGGGAGCTTGCCGGCCTGGCAGAGGGTAAGACCATTAGCCATGCGGAGCCACTGTCAACCCTCGGCTCGGCCCTGAAGTTCTGGGCTCGGGCTGAGGCCAAAGGGCACACTAAACACCCCCGAACGTATAACATTTATGAGAGAAAGCTTGCTACTTCGGTGAGCCAGTTTGGCAGTCAGAACATTTGTGGATCGTTCTCTATATGCCCTTCGGCATTACAGATTTTGGAGTTTTGTCACCTTTCATTTAAATGGGGGTTTAGGTTGCCGGGGCATTTCACAAGTAAAACATCTCAAGTAGTTTATGCTGTGGTTTGTTCCTGCAACCTTATCTATGCTGATCAAACAAAGAGTTCGGTTAATGTGCGAATTAGAGAGCATCTTTGCTGCATTTGCACTGGTAAGGAACAAGCACCGATGGCAGAACATTGGATACTTGGTCAACAGTCAGTGAACGATTTAAAATTTTTTGTCGATTGTCAGGTGAATGTCAGACGAGGTGATGATATTTCACAACTGTTGATACGTAAAGAATAGCGATTCATTTACAATTTGGATACATTGGAAATTAAGGGGTTAAAACGTGAGGTAGAATGGGTGGCATTTTTATAGACCGAGAGTAGCTCGTGTGGTCCAAATTTATCAGTGGTTTAAATTCTGGAGTTCACGGTGTTATGGAGTTAAGAGTAGAGGGTGTGCAGTTACGGTGGTGAAGTCCCATTGCTGGTTTGGTTCATGAGGATTATATACAGCAACATCTGTACGTGTGTATCGATTCTGATATTAGGTCTTTGAGCAGATCCAGTGGTATTGTGGTGTAAAAGAGAGCAAATATTAAAAAGCTGGAAGTTTATCAGTCATGCTGTTATCCGGTACGCCTCAGTATGATCTATGGGCGTAGTTTTATTGGCTATAAGGATAATAATTAAAATTGTGGGTATATTTTTCGAAACATTGGGGGGATTCTTAAGGAACACAACAATTTTATATGCTAAGCTAAACCGTGTTGAGCTGAACCATGGTGGTTTGGATTTCAGCCTTGCTGTGAGGCGTATCTTGGATCATCATTTGCCCACGCTGTAGCAGTTGAGTAGTTCATCCATTTTCCCCTGAAGAAGCCACGGCAGGTGAAACAAGGGGACCCTATTGTTTGTTGGGATATTAGATAATATCGATGGACTGGGACATAATTCATATTTTAGGAAAGATATATGTAATGTGTTTTTGTAAACGCTTTATGTCCAAGTGTATTTGGGGACAGTGGTTGTTTTAGATGCTGCCGTATTTTATTTATTTATTTATTTATTTCGTGATTTTTTTTATATACCGCGGCACGTTAATAACATCACCTCGGTTTACAATAAACAATAAATCAGCAACAAGCTTTACAGTCAATAAGAATTCAGGTGTACATAAAAAATATCAATTAAGAATAAATTAAGAACCAATTAAGAACAATTAACAAATAAACTAATGATAAACATATTCCATAGTTAATGGCGAGTCTAATAACTGGGAGGAAAGAGCCCGATCAAGTAAAATTTAGCAGCGGGGAATAAATAAATTGGCGTGTGGCATTGGATCAGAGAAACAAAAGCAATAACTGGCATTTCAGGAAAAGAGATGGTCATTTTCATGTGCATATGTTAATGCCTATAATATAATATTGTTATGTTATAACACATGATGGGAATGTTACAATCTACACAAACACTTTTTAAATTGATGCTAGTTTACAATGTATTAATAAAGCAAATGTTGCTTACCTGTACAGGTGTTCTCACAGGACTGCAGGATGTTAGTCCTCACATATGGGTGACATCACAGGATGGAGCCCAATCACGGAAAACTTCTGTCAAAGTTTCCAGAACTTTGACTGGCCCCTACTGGGCATGCCCAGCATGGCACTAACCCTGCAGCCAGGGTCCCCCTTCAGTCCTGTTTAAAAGCTACAGGCAGTGCCGAAAAATAAAATAAGAAAACGTAACGAACCCAACACCGCTGGGCGGCGGGCGGGTTTCGTGAGCACTAACATCCTGCTGTCCTGTGAGAACACCTGTTACAGGTAAGCAACATTTGCTTTCTCACAGGACAAGCAGGATGGTTGTCCTCACATATGGGTGAGTGCCGAGCTGAGGATGTCCGAACATGCACCAAATGTACCCAGGTGGGCAAGGCACTAGGACTGGGATAACATTTGGCCGAGGGCATCCTGAACCCTACAGGGCAGGCAGAAGTGTGTAGGTACGTCACGTTGTAAATAGGTTACGAAGGACAGACTGGCCGAAGATGGAATCTTGTCTTCTGGCTTCGTCCAAGCAATTGTGGGCTGCAAAGGTGTGGAGAGAACTCCAGGTGGCAGCCCTGCAAATGTCAGGAAGCGGCACCGATAGTAGGTGTGCTACTGAAGTCGCCATGGCCCTCACAGAGTGTGCTTTAACACGGTCTTGAAAAGGAATGCCTGCTTGCTGATAGCAAAAGGATATGCAGTCCACCAACCAGGAGGAGAGAGTCTGCTTACCCACAGGTTGCCCTAACTTGTTGGGATGGAAAGAGACGAACAACTGAGTGCTCTTCCTGTGGGCAGCTGTACGGTCTAGATAGAAAGCTAGAGCCCGTTTACAGTCAAGGGTATGCAGAGCCTGTTCTCCTGGATTGGAATGGGGCCTGGGAAAGAAGGTAGGAAGTATAATGGATTAATTGAGATGAAACTCTGATACTACCTTAGGCAAGAACTTAGGGTGAATGCGGAGTACTGCCCGGTCCTGCAGAAGTTTAGTGTAAGGCGGATAGGTAACTAGGGCCTGTAATTCACTAACTCTGCGAGCTGAAGTGATTGCCAGAAGGAAAATCATTTTCCATGTGAGATAGCAAAGATCACAGGAGTGAAGAGACTCGAATGGTGATTTCATGAGCCGACCCAAAATCAGGTTGAGGTCACAAGAAGGGGCCGGAGAGCGCAGTGGAGGCTTGAGGTGAAGCAAGCCTTTCAAAAAACGTGTTACAAGGGGTTGTACTGATATAGGAACATCCCCGATACCTTTATGGAAGGCGGCTACTGCACTGACATTTATTTATTTATTATTTTGTTATACCGAGTTTCATGACGAGAATCACATCAACCCGGTTTACAATTAACAATGTGTGTAAAGTAGAGAGTAACATAGTAAACAATATTCCCAATTCAAACTTCAAATACAGAAAACAATATTATGGATGTGAGAAAGTTACAATAAAACAGGGAAAATTAACTAGGATCTGGAAAAGGGGGAGAAATTGAACAAAGACATATTTACATTTCAGTCAATTGCATCAATTAATATAATTGTATAGCAAAAATGAATATATATGATACAGTTGTGAAGGATGATAATATGGTGCTGTGTGTGAGTGGGTAGTTGGTGGATTCTTATTTCAATCCAATTTTTGAATACGAGTTTGTGCTGATGGGTGGAGGATTTAATCAAGGCCTGGGAATGCTTTTTTGAAAAGCCAAGTTTTTAGTCTTTTCCTAAATGTTAGAGTGCATGGTTCTTGTCTCAAGTCAGGTGGGATAGAGTTCCATAGAGTTGGACCTGCTGAAGAGAAAGCTCTGAGACTGAAGGATTTATGTTGGTAGGTTTTGGCATGTGGAACTTGAAGTGATTCTTTGTAGTATTCCCTGATGGGTCTGGCGGATGTGTGTTTTTTAAATGGGATTTGTAGGTCGAGTTGAGTGTGATGGTGGATGGCCTTGTAGATGATAGTGATGGATTTGTACATGATTCTGTAGTGGATCGGTAACCAATGAAGGTCTTTGAGAATAGGGGAGATGTGGTCGATTTTCCTGGAGTTTGTAAGGATTCTGGCTGCTGTGTTCTGTACCATTTGTAGAGGCTTGGTATAAGAAGCTGGGAGGCCTAGTAGTAGTGAGTTGCAATAATCTAGTTTGGAGAAGATTATTGCTTGCAAGATTGTTCTAAAGTCCTGAGCGTGGAAAAGTGGCTTTATTCTTTTCAGAATATGTAATTTGTGGAAGCAATCTTTGGTGGTTTGGTTAATGAATGGTTTGAGGTTAAGACGGTTGTCTAAGATGGCTCCTAGGTCTCTTACGTGAGTGGTTTGAAGGAGGGCTGGTGGCTTTGAATGTGTGTTGTTGTTTTCCGGTGATATGAGCAGGTATTCCATTTTCGAAGCATTGAGGACTAGGTTTAGGCTGGTGAGGAGATGTTTTATTTCTAATAAGCAACTATCCCAGTATTCCATTGTTTTCGAGATTGATTCTTTTATAGGGATCACAATCTGTACGTCGTCTGCGAAGAGGAAGTGTTTCAGGCTTAATTTTGTGAGTAGTTGACATAGCGGTAGCAGGTAGACATTAAAGAGCGTGGGTGAAAGCGATGAACCTTGCGGCACCCTTCGGTTGGAAGGGTGATATTGGGATTCTGTATTGTGAATTTTGACTCTATATCCTCTGTGTTCCAGGAAGGTTTTGAACCATGCATTCTGATGGAAGAAGTTTTTAGACCTGACTCTGATAAATGCCAGAGATAGTCCAAAAACTTTGTGATTGGACAGGTAAAGGGGTCAAGGGACTGAGAGGAGCACCATGACGTGAACCTATTCCATTTGTAAGAGTAAGCTTTTCTCGTGGAAGGCTTCCATGAAGCAATCAAGACATGGGAAACTGGTTCAGAAAGGTTAAGTGGCTGAAGGATTAACCTTTCAACATCCATGCTGTCAGGGACAAGGCGTGAAGATTGGGATGGCGGAGGCACCCGTCGTTTTGAGTGATTAGAAGCGGGACCTTTCCCAAGGGAATGTGCCTGCGAATGGAGAGATCCTGCAGTACTGGAAACCACACTTGGCGTGGCCAGTGAGGTGCTATCAGGATCATGGTTCCCTTGTCCTGACGTAACTTCACGAGAGTCTTCAAGAGAAGAGGAAGTGGAGGGAATGCGTAGAGTAGACCGGTTGACCACAAGAGGGAGAATGCGTCTCTGGGCTGAGAGTGTTTGCTGCGAATGAGAGAGCAGAAGTTCTCTATTTTGCGGTTTTGAGGAGACGCAAAGAGGTCTATCTGAGAATATCCCCATTGTAGGAAGATGGCATTCGCCACCGAGGGGTTGAGAGACCACTCATGCGGTTGAAAGATGCAACTCAGCTTGTCTGCCAACACATTGTCCACTCCCGGCAAATAGGTGGCCCTGAGGTACATCGAACGGGAGAGAGCTTCCGCCCATATCTGTGCAGCTTCCTGACTCAGAAGGAAGGAGCCCGTGCCTCCCTGTTTGTTGATGAACCACATGGCTACCTGGTTGTCCGTCTGGATCAGGATAACTTGATTTGAGAGGTAATCCTGAAATTCCCTGAGAGCATATCTGATTGCTCAAAGCTCCAGGAAATTTATTTGGTGTTTTGCTTCCTCTGGAGACCAAGAGCCTTGTGTCTGCAGATCGGCCATGTGGGCTCCCCATCCAAGATTGGAAGAATCAGTGGTGAGAACTAATTGAGGGTCTGGAGCCTGAAAGGGCAAGCCGTGGAGGAGATCTGATTTTTCCACCAGGCTAGAGACTGATGGAGTGAGTCGGTTACGTGGACAATGGTCGACAGGGGCTGAATGCTTTGAGTCCATTGAGACCTTAGAGTCCACTGCATGACTCTCATGGCCAAACAGGCCATTGGTGTGACCTGAACTGAGGACGCCATGTGTCCCAGGAGGATGAGAAAGTGGCATGCAGTCGCGGAGTGCTGAGACTGCAGCTGGTGTGCAAGGGACACGAGAATGAGGGCTCACTGTCGAGGCAGGAAAGCCTTTGCCTGCAGGGTGTCCAAGTCTGCCCCAATGAACAACAAGGTTTGAGATGGAACTAAGTAGGATTTGTCATAGTTGACGAGAAATCCTACTGAAATTAGAGTGTGTAAGTTTAGATTGAGGGACGACAGAGCAGTTTGCTGAGTGGGAGCCCTGAGTAACCAGTCGTCTAGATAGGGGTAGACGTGAACACCTTGGGTCCTGAAGAAGGCTGCAACTACTACGAGGCATTTTGTGAAGACTCGTGGCGCAGATGCTAGGCCGAATGGAAGCACTCAGTATTGATAGCGCTTGGGGCCTACTAGAAACCTCAGGTATTTGCGATGAGATGGAGTTATCGCAATATGAGTGTATGCGTCCTGGAGTTCCAGAGAGCAGAGCCAGACTCCTCTTTGTAGAAGAGGAACTTCTCTCGCTGGAGGTACTTGTTGAGGGCCCGTAGGTCCAGAATAGGATGAACGCCTCCCGCTTTTTGGGGATTAGAAAGTACCGGGAATAGAATCCTAGGCCGTGCTGAGAGTAGGGTATGGGTTCTATTGCCTTGGACTGGAGAAGGAGGGAGACCTCTTGATCCAGATGGATGGAGTGATCGGATGTTCTCCATGTCGGTAGAGGTGGGGAGTCCGGTGGCATGGAGAGAAAGTTCAGATGGTAACCCTGAGCTATTATCGCCAGTACCCATTGATCTGAGGTGATTGAGAGCCATATATAGAAACATATATAGAAACATAGAAATGACGGCAGAAGAAGACCAAACGGCCCATCCAGTCTGCCCAGCAAGCTATGCCCTTTTTTTTTTTCCTCATACTTGTTACGCTTGGCTCTTAGTACCTTTTAGTTCTATTTCCCTTCCACCCCACCATTAATGTAGAGAGCAGTGTTGGAACTGCATCTGATTGAATATGTAGCTTAGTTAAGGGTAGTAACCGCCTCAATAAACAAGCTACACCCATGCTTTTGTTTACTCGACTATGTAATTCAGTCCTTGTTGGTTGTTGTCTGTATATAGATCCTCTTTTCTACATTGCCCCTGCCGTTGAAGCAGAGAGCTATGCTGGCTATGCATTGGAAGTGAAGTAACAGACTTTCTCCCCTGCCGTTGAAGCAGAGAGCTATGCTGGCTATGCGTTGGAAGTGAAGTAACAGACTTTCAAGTGGCACAATCGACCTCCCACTGGTATGTGAGGCAATGGAAGCTGGCTGCTGCTCTCTAGGTGGAAGTCAAAAACCTGAATCAGGCCCTAGTTGAGAAGCTGCTTGCGGTTTTTGTTTATGTGTTTGATGAGACTGTGCTTTTTGAAAAGGTCTCGTTGCACGGGATCTGGTTGGTGACGGGTAGGACTTCTTCGGGCAGAAGAAAGTCTTTTTAGAGTCCTTTCTGAAGGGCTGTTTAGAAGAATAGTCAGAAGGCATTAGAGAGAGCTGTCTTAGGGTCTCATGATGGTCCTTAAGTTCCGCCACCGTCCGTTGAATCTGTTCGCCAAACAGATTATCTCCTACACAGGGCAGGTCGGATAACCTGTCTTTTACCTCAGGGCGAAGGTCAGAAGACTTGAGCCAGGCCCACCTTCTCGCCGAAATAGCAGCTGCAGATACCCTAGTAGCAGTGTCAAAGATATCGTAAGATGATCTGATCTCATGCTTGCCTGCCTCAAAACCCTTGTTTACTAGGATTTGGAGCTGATCTTGAAATTGCTGAGGCAGGGAGTCTGTCAAGTCTTGTATCTGAGCTGATAAGCGGCAATTCAGGAGATGAGCATTGATCCTTAGAAGACTCGGCGACCAATGGCATCTAGAAACTTCTGTTCCTTGCCAGGGGGAAAAGAAGTGTGAGGCTTTGACCTCTTTGCTCTCTTCTGTGCAGATTCTACCACTAGAGATTGGTGATCCAATTGTGGTTTCTGAAAGCCCAGAGCTGACTGTACCAAAATAGGAGGTGTCAGCTTTTCTGTGGACTGGAGCAATGGAGCCAGGATGTTCCCAGTTCTTCTTGAGGAGGTCCAGAAGAACCTGGTGGATAGGGATGGAGGTTATTACCTTGGGAGTATCCAGGAATTGGAGCAACTCCATCATCTGATGCCTATCATCCTGATCAGTCTGTAATTGGAAGGGAACCAATTCAGGCATTTTCTTCACAAAATTTATAAAGGAAAGGTCCTCTGGAGGAGAACGCTTTCTACTTTCAGTGGGTGAAGGTGGTGAAGGCAAATCATCGGTATCTGGTGAGGAATCATCAGTCCAGGTATCATAGGGATCAGCCCCTGCCCCTCTAGGATGTAGAGGGGGATGGTGGGATACCTGAAGGCCCTGGTCTAGGCTCCGAAGGAATCGAAGGAATAATTGGAGGCACCGATGAAGGCATTGAAGGCACCGGCGCAGGCATCGAGGGCATCGATGGATGGCTCGGTGGCACCGACGGGCGTATCGGCACCGATGGTCGGATCGGTGGCGATGGACGTATCGGCATCGATGGCTGACGCAGAACTCCCGAAGGAGGGATGTGAAACTGTATTTCTCCTCCCGATGACAGAGTGTGCGATGAGGGCACCGGCGCCATCAGTGACCCAGGGTCCATCGGTGGAAAAGCGGCAATGAGCGCTTCCATCCTGGAGAGCAGCGGTGCCAACGCTGCCGGAATCAGGTCGGTGATCAGTTCCGCAATCGGTATTGGGGTTGGTGCCAGAGGAACCTGAAGTCGTTGCATCACCTTGTTGATGGCCTCCTGAACCATCCAGTCCAGTTCTTCTTGGAGACCTGCAGTAAGCAGTCCCGGCTCCGGAACAGAAGAAGGAGGCAGAGGCATAGCCGGAGGGACCACCGTTAAAGGCGGAGTCACGGCTCCCGATGCCCTTTCGGGGGAGGGTTGCCTCAGTGACCCAGTTGCCGAAAAGGTCGGTGCCTTTTCTGGACGAGGTTTCTTCGACGGTGGCTCGGACGATGGCGAGGTCGATGATTTCGCTCTCTTGATGGTCTGAGACTTTCTATGCTGGTAGCGATGTTTATCTCTACGATCCCATGGGTCCTGAGGGGGAGTAGAGGGTGTTGAAAGTCGAGATGTCGTCGAATCCGGACGGTCACCGGCCGGTGGTCAATGCTGGCGTGAAGTTGACGGTGCCGATTCTGACGACGTCGATGCAATGGATGGAGTCGGGGTATGAGCATGGAAGAGAAGTTCCTTCTTCTCCATTCTGGCCTTGCGACCTTTTGGTGTCATTAGGGCACATTTGGTGCAGGTCAAGACATCGTGCTCTCGTCCAAGACACATTACACAGACCTTATGGGGGGTCTGTGATGGACATGGTGCAATTACAGTCTGGGCATCGATGGAACCCAGACGCCATGGCCATGGAAAAAAATTGAGCCGCGGTACGGTCGACGGCCAGTAGGCCGCGAGGGCTAAACTCGATGCTAATCGACAGAAAAATGGGTAAAAACTTACCAGAGTACCGTGGCTTGAAAAAGTTAGAAGAGGGACCCCTGTGGGCCAAATTAACTTTTAGTAATTCCGTGAGGAAAATTCCTGTCACGAATCTCTGCAGAGCTCCTTAACCGTGAGGCTACTGCTGCGCGGAAAAAAGAAGACTGAAGGGGGACCCCTGCTGGCTGCAGGGTTAGTGCCATGCTGGGCATGCCCAGTAGGGGCCAGTCAAAGTTCTGGAAACTTTGACAGAAGTTTTCCGTGATTGGGCTCCATCCTGTGATGTCACCCATATGTGAGGACTACCATCCTGCCTGTCCTGTGAGAAAGTGTTTTATATAACCAGATAAAAGTTTGTTTTAAATTTTGGTTCCATTTGGTTTTAGTATACTTAGTAACAATGACACAACAAAAGAAGATAAGGAGTGTCATGCTGGGTCAGACCAATGTAACATTGTAATGACGTCAGAAAAAGACCAAATTATCCATCCAGTCTGCAAGCTTCTTATAGTAGTAATTGCCACTCCGTGCAGGTTACCCCATGCTTCTGTTAAGGGTAGTAACTGCCACTTCATGCAGGTTACCCCCATGATTCTGTTAAGGGTAGTAACTGCTGCTCTGTGCAGGTTACCCCCATGCCTTCTGTTAAGGGTAGTAATTGCCACTCCATGCAGGCTACCCCCATGCCTTCTGTTAAGGATAGTAACTGCCGCTCCGTGCAAGTTACCCCCATTCCTTTTGTTAAGGATAGTAACTGCCACTCCATGAAGGTTACCCCCATGCCTTCTGTTAAGGATAGTAACTGCCGCTCAGTGCAGGTTACCCCCATGTTTCTGCTAAGGGTAGTAATTGCCGCTCCGTGCAGGTTACCCCCATGTTTCTGCTAAGGGTAGTAATTGCCGCTCCATGCAGGTTACCCCCATGCCTTCTGTTAAGGATAGTAACTGCCGCTCTGTGGAGGTTACCCCCATGCCTTCTGTTAAGGGTAGTAACCTCGGTGCTACTATCTCCACGACGGATGTCCATGCTCCGCGGCAGGCCTCCCCGTGCGGGGAGGCCTGCCGGGTCCAGCCACAGTTAGTTGCCTTTACAACAGGTCTCCATGTTGGTCGTGTACTTCTTTGCTTCCCCCTGGTGATTCCTCTGTATTCCTGGTTCCTAGTCTTGTTTGTGGTTCCTGATCCTAGTTCCGGTATTCTCCTTTGTTCCTGTGTTCCTGCGTTATTCTACTTGTTTTACAGATTTACTCCTAGACCCGACCTCTGCTTCGCCTGACTACGCTACCGATCATCTCCTGGACCCGACCTCTGCTTTGCCTGACCACGCTACTGATCATCTCCTGGACCCGACCTCTGCTTTGCCTGACCACGCTGCTGATCATCTTCTTAACCCAACCTCTGCTTTGCCTGACCAAGCTACTGATCATCTCCTGGACCCGACCTCTACTTTGCCTGACCATGCTGCTGATCATCTCCTGGACCAGACCTCTGCTTTGCCTGACCACGCTGCTAATCATCTCCTGGACCCGACCTCTGCTTTGCCTAACCACGCTACTGATCATCTTCTGAAACCAACCTCTGCTTTGCCTGACCACACTGCTGATCATCTCCTGGATCCGACCTCTGCTTTGCCTGACCACAGTACTGATCATCTCCTGGACTTGACCCCTGCTTTGTCCGACTATGCCATTGATTATCTCCTGGACTTGACCATTGCCTTGCCTCATTGCTCTAACTTGCCTGCCACCAGGTCTGACTCCAGCTTGATCAATGACGCCTCTGTTATACTCATTCTGGACTTGGCTTTTCAGGCTTCGACCTGTTCTTACTTGGGTGCCCCCTGTCTGCCTCTCATTCCATTTGGTGCCCGGGCCTCTGGGACTCCACCTCGTCCAGATCAGACCTGCTATTCTTACCACTGCTGGTCCCTGGCTGACCTCCTCCTCGTCCATCAGAAGACCTTGGACGGAGGCCCACCTAATTCCAGCTGGCCCTGGTACTCAAGGGCTCAACCTGCGGGGAACGAGGGCTGTAATTGGCGAAGCTCCAGCCAGCTTCCGTCAGTCAGCCAGCTCTGCCTACCGACGGTGGGAACCCGTAGGGCTTGCCCTGCGGGTAGCGTCAACTCCACCTCGGCTCAAGGGTCCACCTCCTGCACAACAGGGCGCAACACCGTGCAGGTTACCCCCATGTTTCTGTTAAGGGTTGTAACTGATGCCCCAAGCCTTATGTTAAGGGAAATAATATTTACAATCAAAATCAAGCATGAACCATGGTGGTTTGGATTTCAGCCTTGCTGTGAGGCGTATCTTGGATCATCATTTGCCCACGCTGTAGCAGTTGAGTAGTTCATCCATTTTCCCCTGAAGAAGCCATGGCAGGCGAAACAAGGGGACCCTATTGTTTGTTGGGATATTAGATAATATCTGTCAAATTCATAAAATATTATTCTTAGCAACATTTTTATGGCATGAGCAGCCTTCTTGATAATTCAGACAGTGCTGATCGAGTGTGCTTAGCTTTTGGACTTGGCCAAAGCAGCAGTCCGGTGCTTTTTCACTAATGTCTGCGTATCAGTACCATGGACTTGGTGTTGGCTGCCATCTGAATCCAAGTCCTCTTTTTCACCTCCGCCAAAGCAGAGAGAGATGTTACAGTTGCGTCAAAACCATCAAGGCTAATTGGTTAAGGGTATTAATCACTGTGCCTTCTGTTAGGGGTCATAACTGCCGCTCCAGCCAGGTTACCCCCATGTCTTCTGTTAGGGGTCGTAACTGTCGCTCCAGCCAGGTTACCCCCATGTACTTTTTTCTTCATTTTCAGCCTTTAGGGTGCCACAGTTTTTACCCCATGCCTTTTAAAATTTGTTTACTGCTTTCGTCCTCACCACCTCCTCCGGAAGGGCATTCCAGGCATCCACCACCCTCTCCATGAAGAAATATTTCCTGATGTTAGTTCTGAGTTCTCCCCTCCTGAGGTTTTATATCATGACTGCTAGTTATACAGTTTCCTTTTCAACGGAAAAGGTTTGTGCATCATTAAACCCTTCCAGGTATCAGAAGGTCTGTATCCTATCTCTCCTGCACCTCCTCTCCTCCAGGGTATACAAATTCATTATCTTTCAGCCTTTCCTCATAAGTCTTCTGATACAGACCCCACACCATGTTGGTCACTCTTCTCTCGATCACCTCTGTCCTGTCTCTATCCTTTTTGAGATACAGAGTTGCATCTACCCCACCCCTATCTATGTTCTTCTCAACCAGCAACGGTCCTTCTCCAGGGTCTTCTTTAGTGAACACCGAACTGAAGTATTTGTTTAATAATATTTTTGCCAAGGTCCTTCAAGCCCAGCATCCTGTCTGATAGCGGCCTGTCCGGGTCACAAATGCTCATCAGATCCCCAATTGTTGATCTATTTCTTGCATCTCATTCCCAGGGATAAGCATTGGCTTTCCCAAGTCTGTCTGGCTAATAACTGCTTATGGACTTCTACTTCAGGAACATATTTCCCCCATTACCACTTTGTGAAGCAATGCAAAATCCTGCAAAAAAGGTCACTCAGAATCTATATAGCAAACCTCCCATATCAAAACAGCACTAACTGCCAGGAGTAAAACAGAAATAACCCTACCTATGAAAAAGCAACACAGCAAATATTACAGCAGGTGATAGATCACCAATGGTACTATCACCGCTATTACCATTTATATAGTGCTACTAGGCGGCTCTACAGAGTTACACATAAGAGACAGATTTAGACAGGTTTCTGTAGGACAAGTCCGTTAGCATTTATTAGCTAGGCAGGCACGGGATCACCACCTCCTGCATATGGGAATGAACAGCAGGGAGGGGATCTTTTGGATGCTTCCCAAGTGACCCAGATTGTCCAGTGTAAAAGACAAGATGGTGGGTTAATGAATTATTGGTTTGACCCAGAATGACACTACTTATGAACGCACCACACATTAGCAGTAGAAATACACAGAGAAAAACTGAGTTTTATACCCTATCGTCCACTCCACCAGCATCAACCCTGCCCTTCTGTTCCCTGCAGACAGCAGGGCAGGCAGAAACAAGTCCACTACCTGCTATTAATCAAGTTTACTTAGGGAATAGCCACTGCTATTAATTGCATCAGTAGCATGGGATCTTCTTAGTGTTTGGGTACTTGCTAGGTTCTTGTGGCCTGGATTGGCCACTGTTGGAAACAGGATGCTGGGCTTGATGGACCCTTGGTCTGACCCAGCATGGCATGTTCTTATGTTCTTAATAGAAGGAGAGGGGTTGGATTAGGAACCAGAGAAGCTCCAACCCCTCCTCTTCTGTTCCCTGCAGCTCCCTGGAAGGGGCGGGGATGGGAGAGGCTGGATTTGGGAGAGTAGCCCTTCTCTCTTCCCTCTGCTGTGGCCTCTCTCTCTATCCTGCTCCCTGCAGCACAAGCTAAGCACAGGGATCAAGGCTGAAAGCCGGCTAACTCAGTCCATTCAGAGATACAGACACAAAGTGAGTCAAACCATTAAAATAAAACAAACCCAAAAGCAAACATAAAACCTAAAACACAAAAATAAACAAATCCATGGTGGAAAGCAGGATTAGGTGTGGCTGTGTGTGCACATGAAAGATGTGAAGACGCAAGTGATTGAAAGCGCTGATTGTGAGGCTGTAGGGATCTGCTGTCACTGCTGCTGTTCTTTGCAGCCCCACAGACTCTGCCACCCTAGGCCACGTCCTAATCTGCCTAATACTCACCACTGGTGGCATTCCTGATATACTGCCAGTGAGTCCGCATGCATTAGGGTGTCAGCTGTAATCAAATGATGGGATTTCTGGGATATTACAACAAAAATACAACATAATGGCTAGTGAAGCAATTCTGCACAGAAATGCCACAATCAATGTTAAATTGCAGCGAGGGCTATCTATGTTAATGTACAGGAATTCACCGCATTCTGAGGTCTTTTCCTCCTGAAAATTAGAAATTAAAGAATTAAAAATCAAGATAGAAATGGATTATAGCTAAAGTGAAAATAATAATGAAATACAAATAGTAGATGTCCCTCTCTGCAATTTCATTTTGATTAATAGTGAAACTTTTATCTTTGCTATACAGAAGTCCTACGTAAGTGAGCAGCTGGCAGTGACTGCGGCTATTCTAGCGCACAGCCTTCACTCTGCACACATAGACCATGAGACCAGGTTTCTGGCCCTGCTGCTTTACTATAACCATGTGGTGCGTTAGATCACCAGGAGAAAAAAGTACCTTACATTTGAGTTGGGCGTTGAGGAAATGCTGCTTCTCTCTGTGTCCGTAAAGACCACTTCAGACTGCTCAGACATCTGTAAGGGGATACAGAAAGGAAACGGTGAGGCCTAGGAGACAGCAGAGAGACAGGGAAAGGGATCAAGAAAGAGACAGAGGGAGGTGAGACCTGGGGTCAGCAGAGAAAGACGGGAAAAGCTGAGGCCTAGTGGTCAACAGAGAGAGGTGAAGCAAGGGGTCATCAGAGAGAGGCAAGGCCAACAGTTAACAGGAAGAGGTATGGAATAAAGATACATTACTTTCTAATGGAAAGATATGGCTGGGATTGAGGAATGTCAAAGAAATACAGGAAAGATAGTAAGGGGCATAGAGCATTTAACCTATCCCAAGACTGTCACTAGAAAGGTTTGTCATAGTCAACATTGAAAAGAAAATTTAAGGTGATGGGGATATAATGTTACATAAGTATTTATGAAGGCTCTAATTAGACTTATGTGAAGGACTGCTTGGTAGAAGCAGATGTTAAAATTAAGCAGGGATACAGCACCTTGTAAAGGTTTTCACACCCTTATACATTTTTCACATTCTGCTGTCCAAAAATACAAATCGAAGTGCATTAAAGGAGGAGGTTGTTTCACTGATTTACGCAACACACTCTACTCTTTCATCATGAAAGAACATTTATAGAAATATTCCAGAAATAAATACTTTCATAATAAGAAGTTAAAAAGTCTTGATGGCACATATCTTCACGCCTCTTGACTCAATACTTGGTGGAAGCCCTTTTTACAGCCGTACAAGCCATGAGTCATTAAGGATAAGCGTCTCCCAACTTTACACGTGGGGTGGTGCAGTTTGTTTTTTTTATGGTAGAAGAGCTCAGGCTCTTTCTGGTTGGCTGGGGAACCTCTGTGGACTGCAGTCTTCAAGTCCTGCCACAGATTTTCTATTGAACGTTGCCTGGGTCACTCAGGGACATTCATGTTCTTCTTGCTCAGTCTTTGCTTTGTGCTTAGAATCATTGCCTCCCGAGTCCCAGGTCTATGAAGGAAGACTGGAACAGGCAGGGTTGGTACGAGCGTAACTGGCACCCTAGGCAAAGCTTTGGGTATCCACCCCCCCTCCCCTTCCCTGGCTCCAGCACAGCGCTCCCTTCCTTGACAGAATTGGCTCTGGCGCACTCCTCTAGACTTCACACTGGCAGGAGTTTATAGCCTCCAAAATATTATTGCTCTAAGCGACTACCTAGCTTGCCTAATCGAAGCCTCGGCCCTGAGAACAGGTTTTCCTCCAGGATCTGCCTTGTACTTTGCACCATCCGTCTTCCTCTCAATCTTCCCAAGCCTCACTGTCCCCATTGCTGCAAAGCATCTTCCACAGAGAGAACCAGCGGACCATCTTAGTCAGGGGGTTGGCATCCGTCTGGTGCACCCACAACCATCTCATCGAGATAACCAGGAAAGAGAAGAGCATGGAGGTACCAGTCAGGTATAAATAGGGAAGTGAGGAGAACACTGACCAACTGAATTACATTAACACCGCTACCTTGGGATATCTTCCTAGTCATCAGCTATTGGGAGGATGCTCAGAAACAACCCCTGTCATTGGATAGTAATAGGACTAAAAAAATAATTGACTTAAATATCAGAATAAATGAATTGGAAGTAGAAGGTCACAAATTTATTGAAGATGTGAAGTATAAAAATAGATTTATAAATAACAAGAGCTGCAAAGAACCTTTTCATCAACTTCCATCATTCATCAGTAAAAGTTAAGTTGGAAACTAAATCAGCTTCCAGAGTGATCATTACTGCTGTGTTCAAAAGACTTCACGTTTTGATTCAGATTTTAACAATGCTCAGGGCCTAGAAGACCTTCCCCCTGACAGGGAATCTTGGTCATCAGATGTGGCTTAACATCAGGAGAAGACTTTTCTAGCTTAAACCCTATTTGAGGTGTGGTCTTTGGGGTCCTGGGATGGGGCACTAGCCCAGGGGTTACATTCGACCTCACAGTGACCTTCTGCAGCAGTTTCTCATGGCTACTGACTTTGGAGGGATGGCTTGATTGTGGCAGTGTCTCGGTGCTGCCAACCTGTTTCCACTTTACAACGATGAACCTGACAGTGCCACAAGGGATATTCAGACTCACTGAAAGGTTCTTGCAGCCAGTCTGCTGTACCTTTGAATAACGTTATGCCAGAGATCTTTCGGTAGTTTCTTGTTCGGAATGATTTAATTCTTCATCCGGAAATATTCAAATCAGCTTAACTCCTGTGATTGGACACAGGGGTGCTTTATTTAGCTTACTATGGGTCTTGTTAAGGCAATTTTTTGGACCAGAGCTATCTAGGGTTTGCTATGGTAAAGGATGTGAAGATTTATGTAATGAAGACTTTTTAGCTTCTCATTCTTATAGTAATCTCTATAATTCTTTCATGAACAAAGTGTAGCGTATGTTGTGCAAACCAATGAAACAAACTCAAACTTTAATGTATTTGTATTTTTTAGACAGCAGAATATGAAAACCGTACAAGGGTGTGAAGACTTTTACAGGGCACCATATGTGTAGGTGCAGGAGATTCCACTGACGAATGTTAAAGTGAGAAAGAGCACAGGAGAGAGATGGGAACATGGTCCTCCTACCTCAGGGTCTGTTTGTGGATGTCATGCACCCAGATTGCTAAATTTAGCTTCCCAGATGCCAAACTTTGACTGATGAAATAATTAGCAGAAGGGACAGGACTGGATAGAGGGAGAGAGAGGAGAGACCAGAATAGAATAGAGGGAAGAGTGGAGATGAAAGATGAGAGGGGACAGAGGGAGAGAATGCAGAGGAAAGGTAGAATGGGACAGAGGAGGAGAGTGAAGAGGAGGAATATGAAGAGGAAAGGTAGGATGGGACAGAAGGGGAGAAGGAAGAGGTCACAGAACAGGGGGAGAGAGGGAAGATAGACAAGATAGGATAGAAAGGGAGAGTAGAAAGGAAAGGTGAGATGGGACAGAGGAGGAGAGCATTGAGGAGAGTTAGGATGGAAGAAAGGAAGAGAGTGTAGAGGAGAGGTAGTATGGGACTAAGGAGGAGAGCGCAGAGGAAATGTAAGATGGGACAGAGAAGGAGAGGTAGGATGAGGAGAGGGAAGGTAGGATGGGATATAGGAGGATAGTGGACAGTGAGGTAGGATGAGGAGAGGGGAGGTAGGATGGGATAGAGGAGGAGAGGTAGGGTGAGATAGGAGGAGAGTGGAGAGTGAGGTAGGATGAGGAGGGGGAAGGTAGGATGGGATAGAGGAGGAGAGGTAGGATAGGATAATGGTCAGTGAGGTAGGATGAGGAGAGGGGAGGTAGGATTGGATAGTGGAGAGTGAGGAAGGATGAGGAGAGGGGAGACAGGATGGATAGAGGAAGAGAGTGGAGAGTGAGGTAGGATGAGGAGAGGGGAGACAGGATGGATAGAGGAAGAGAGTGGAGAGTGAGGTAGGATGAGGAGAGGGGAGGGAGGTAGCATGGGATAGGAGGAGAGTGGAGAGTGAGGTAGGATGAGGAGAGGGGAGGTAGGATGGATAGGAGGAGAGTGGAGAGTGAGGTAGGATGAGGAGAGGGAGGTAGGATGGGATAAGGAGGAGAGTGGAGAGTGAGGTAGGATGAGGAGAGGGGAGGTAGGATGAGGAGAGGGAGGTAGGATGAGGAGAGGGGTGGTAGGATGAGGAGAGGGGAGGTAGGATGGGATAGAGGAAGAGAGTGAGGTAGGATGAGGAGAGGGGAGGTAGGATGGGATAGAGGAAGAGAGTGAGGTAGGATGAGGAGAGGGGAGGTAGGATGGGATAGAGGAAGAGAGTGAGGTAGGATGAGGAGAGGGGAGGTAGGATGGATAGGAGGAGAGTGGAGAGTGAGGTAGGATGAGGAGAGGGGAGGGAGGTAGCATGGGATAGGAGGAGAGTGGAGAGTGAGGTTAGGATGAGGAGAGGGGAGGTTAGGATGGGATAGGAGGAGGTGGAGAGAGGGAGGTAGGATGAGGAGAGGGGAGGTAGGATGGGATAGGAGGAGGAGAGTGGAGAGTGAGGTAGGATGAGGAGATGGGAGGTAGGATGAGGAAGGATGGGATAGAGGAAGAGAGTGGAGAGTGGAGAGTGAGGTAGGATGAGGAGAGGGGAGGTAGGATGGGATAGGAGGAGAGTGGAGAGTGAGGTAGGATGAGGAGAGGGGAGGTAGGATGGGATAGGAGGAGAGTGGAGAGTGAGGTAGGATGAGGAGAGGGGAGGTAGGATGGGATAAGAGGAGAGTGGAGAGTGAGCTAGGATGAGGAGAGGGGAAGGGGGATAGTGGGGAGGACGCGGGAGAGCTTTTGTTCTGGGCACTGGATACTCACCTGGTAGCTGGAGGGTTTCTTTGGCTGCAGTTTCTTTAGACAGAGGCTGAAGAAGGAGAAGAGAATGCAGCAGAGGAGAACCACAAAGGTGAACAGGGTGATGGGGCGCATGGGACCTGCAGCAGCACAAAACATTGCACCCACATGTAGTCAGAATGCGACCTGAACCACGGCATGGAGGAGAGGAGACCAGAGGAGGGAGAGGATCAATACATAGTGAGGAGAGGCGTGAAAGAGAGGAGAAAAGCACAGAGGAAGGAGAGGGGAGATCATACAGTGAGGACAGAGAAGAGGGAGAGACAGCACACACCAAGGAGGAGAGGAAAGACAGCACACTCTGAGAAGAGAGGAGGGAGGGCACAGAGCAGGGAAGGGAGAGGACAGCATGCCCACTAACACAGCAATCTAGTAGGATGTTGGCAGGGAAGGACAATTTGGCCTCTCCGGTTTGCCTGACTGCACTGATCTCCCAGCTCTCAAATAGACAAGCTTGACTGCCTCTTGTTGTTTTTTTTACTTTTTATTTATTGAAATTTTGTTTCTACAAACATGAATACACTTGTTAGAAAATTACATGAGAAAAAGCCCACCAACTTAATTAGTAGACTAAGTCCCATATAAAGATAATAAGAAATAAGGAGACTCAAGAAGGACAAAAGGAGCGAGATATTGATCTATACGCAATATATCGCAAAGGAAAAGAGAGAAATGTACTGAGTAATGTATAAATCCGGGCGATTAATAAACTAGAATAAAAGATATGGCTTAAGTATGAGCATCAAGGTAAGCACGCACATGAACAGGATCAAAATAAACAAATCTGGATCCTGAATGAGAAATGACACATTTGCATGGATATCTGAGGAAGAAACTTCGCTCCAAGTGCCACGGTCTCAGTTTGCATACTTGGGAACTTTTTACGACGTTCTTGAGTAGAACGTGTGATGTCAGCGTAGATCCAGACCCGGTGGCCAAAAAGCGTGGAAAGTCTCTTACAAAAAAAGGCTCTAAGAACAAAATCTCGTCATGAGAAAAAAACAAAAGAAATAAATAGAGTCCACATTGAGAAATAGGGAACTTCAATAGATGATTCCAGAAGCTGAGTCAAATTGGGATTCATATCTTGAGACTGAGAGGCTGTTTTGTAGCTGAAATAAGATTAGACTGAGGGAAATTCAAGATCCTAAAGTTCAAATACCAAAGAGAATTTTCAATATGTTCCAATCTCCTTAACTGAAGTGTATCGGACTTAAAGTCTCTTGAACTTGTTGGTTAGATGAAATGTGATTCTCCATATCTTCAATTTTCTTAGAATGAGAATCCCAGTTCATTTTCAGTAACTTGAATATGAGGTGAAACAGTAGAAGCGACATCAACTAAAGTAGCAATAGAGTCCAGAGTAACGACTGAGGGCTTAGGGAAGGAAAGGCGAAGTAAGAAATAATCGATACCTTTGCCATTCCGTGATGTTTGATCCTCACGCTGATCTTTCACAACTTCCTCCGGTGTTGAAGTCAGGGCTCGTGGCCTAACAGCCGAATCCTTGTCGCCCAAGAACTGCTGTGGTTGCAGCGGGAATGCTGAAGTAACGGTTCCCACAGAGGGTTCCACCCCAGAAACTGCAGATCTAGGAAGCTGAACTCCACACGGCAGTGAACGATCCCCCAGGGAAGCCATCTGGGGAAGAGGAGAGGTGGGTCGCTGGAGCGCCGGGGCTAAGGGTGATATCGAAGTCCAGCAAAACAGCCGCTCACTCCGCAGCTGAAGCCACCAAGGACGCCCCCAGAGTTGACTCAGACGCTGAGGTAAAGAACCCCTGAATTGAAGGCTGAAAGGGGTCGGATTGGGGAGTGACTGGATCGACTCCCTGATCTTAGCCTTGCGCTTGGAATGTGGCATATTGAGAAGAAAAGAAACTCAAGGTAATGCGGAGCTCAGAAAAACCATGCCTCTCAGTAGGCGGCCATCTTTATCCTTTTTGCCACTAGCTGGGGAATGAAACCCAGATAAGGAGAAGCACTGAAAGTTACATCTAATCTGCCCAACTCCACTCCCACCGCAGAGCCAGAGCCCCCAGCTCATCTCTCCCTTTCCCTCATTTCCTCACCAGTAGGGATTCTTGCTGCCTAGCCCAGGCACTCTCTAGGATTTCATCCCTGGTTTTGTGCCCATTACCTCCCCAGGGAGGCCATTCCACACATCCAGCATCCCTTTGGTGAAGAAATATTTCCTGAGCTTGCTCCCGAGTCTCTCGCCATGAACTCTGGCTCCAGAGCATTCTCTCCTGTGCCTCAGCTTTGCTCCTGTGCATTGTTTATTCCCTTGAGGTATTTGAATGTTTCTGTCATCTTCCTCTGTCCCTCCACCCCGGTGTACACATTCACGTCCTTTAGTAATGCTCATCTCATAGTGCTTATGGTGTAGAGCCTGTGCCATTTTGCTTGCCCTTCTCTCGTCTGCATCTGATCCATCTCGATCCGTTTGCAGGTACGGTCTCCAGAGCTTCGCACAATACTCTAGGTGAGGTCTCACCAATGAACTTAGCCCCCTTTATTTATATAGATATATATTTTACTGGTTATAGCTCTTTCTTGGCATCCAGCATTCCTCTGACGTTGGCCACTTCCTTATCACACACTGCTTTGCTACCATGAGATTATCAGATAGGGACATCCTTCCATCAGGGAAACTGATCCTGAATGTTGGAATTATCTACCAAGTTCACAGACATGACATGCGCTCTGGGTCCCAGTTGGAGGGAGCCGTATTTCAGACCAATGCTTGCTTAGAGACTATTAAACCTTGGCCAGGACACAATAGACTGAAATTAAATGCTTAAAAGTCTGAACGGGGGTTCATGGGATGAGAGTGAGACTGAGGAGAACTCTTAGGAAATATTTCTTTACACAAAGGGTGGTGGATGCATGGAGAGGCCTCCCCATGGAGGTGGTGGAAAAGGACAGCGTCTGAATTCAAGAAAGCATGAGGTAAACCCAGGGGATCTCTGAGGGAGTAATGGGAATTATAATGCCAAATTAATTGGACACGACGGGCAGATTGGATGGGTCATCTGGTCTTTTTCTGCCGTCAGGTTTCTATGTTTTATAAGAACAGTAAAACCATGAATGATTTTACTGCATTTAATGATACACTTCTCCATTTTAAAAATCTGGTGAGAGGTTTAAGTGTTATTATTTAGAGTGATTTGTCCTTGGAGGCTCAGATAACAGTCATCTCCAGGAGCTCTTGGGATGGCTCACGTAACATCGTGCACTGACTACCATAATGGGCCCTAGACAGGCCTGTAACCCCCCAAGTGGGCACATAAAATGATGGAATGGGACTTCCAGTGATAGTGAAGGTCAGCCCTTCCAAAGTAATAGTGTGAGTTCTTAAAGGAAAATTGGTTCTTACCTGCTAATGTTTGTTCTAGTAATACCCCAGATCAGTCCAGACACCTGGGTTTTGGATCTCTACCAGCAGATGGAAGCAGAGAATAAAAACTTTTCAGGCATCACTACATAACCGAGTGCCACCTGCAGTCCCTCAATATTGACCTGTACCCAAACCAAACTAGAATGCAAACACAAACTTCCCCTATCCAGGGCAAACAGAGAGCCCAGGGTTGAAGCCACCCTGAGCTGGAGCTTCCCTCATCCAACAAAGGAATTGAAAATCCTGTAACTCTATCAGTTCTGAATATATACACAGAAAAACATGGGGATGGGCCTTTCGACTGATCTGTGGTATTTCAGGAACGAAAATTAGCAGATAAGAACCAATTTTTCTTTCATGTTCATAGCCAGATCAGTCCAGACAAGTGGGATGTACCCAAACTCCCATACACTGAGTGGGCACCCAAAAGACCTGCTCACAACACACTCTCTCCAAATATAGCCTCGTCCAGCGCAAACCTTTCAAGTATCTGAAAGTCTGTATCATATCACCTCTGCTCCTCCTTTCCTCCAGGGTGTACATATTTAGATTCTTCAATCTCTCCTCATAAGTCATTTGATGAAGACCATCCACCTTTCTGGTCGCCCTTCTCTGGACCGCCTCCAACTTACTCTCTGTCTCTTTGGAGATACGGTCTCCAGAACTGAACACAGTACTCCAGGTGAGGCCTCACCAAGGCCCTGTACACAAGGGGATCATCACTTCCTTTCTCTTACTAGATATTCCTCTCTCTATGCAGCCCAGCATTCTTCTGGCTTTAGCTACTGCCTTGTCACATTGTTTTGCCGACTTCAGATCATGAGACACTATCACCCCAAGGTCTCTCTCCTACTCCGTGCACATCAGCCTTTCTCCCCCCATCAAATACAGTTCATTCGGATTTCCACACCCCATATGCATGACTCTGCACTTCTTGGCATTGAATCTCAGCTGCCATATCTTCGACCACACTTCCAGCTTTCTTAAATACCGTCTCATTCTCTCCACTCCTTCCGGCATGTCCACTCTGTTGCAGATCTTAGTGTCATCCGCAAAAAGACAAATCTTACCTTCTATCCCATCCGCAATGTCGCTCACAAAGATATTGAACAGGACTGGTCCCAACACCGATCCTTGCGGTACACCGCTTAAAACCGCTCTCTCTTCAGAGAAAGTTCCATTTACCATCACACGTTGTCTTCTTACCGTCAACCAGTTTGCAATCCAGGTCACCACCTCGGCACTCACTCCTAAGCTTCTCATTTTATTCACCAGCCTCCTGTGCGGGACCGTATCAAAAGCTTTGCTGAAATCCAAGTAGATGACATCGAGCGCTCTTCCTCTATCCAATTCCCTAGTCACCCAATCGAAAAAGTCAATCAGATTTGTCTGACAGGATCTTCCACTGGAGAATCCATGCTGCCTCTGGTCCAGCAATTCTCCCGACTGTAGATATTTCACTATTCTCTCTTTCAACAGTGACTCCATTACTTTTCCCACCACCGAAGTGAGGCTAACTGAGGAGGAATAACTGGACAGGCTAGTTGCTCTTTTTCTGCTTTCATTTACTAGGAATCAATATTCAAATGGCTTGTCCGCGTATCTTTTGAAATTACCTGGACAAAACCCAAGGTTTGAGTATCCCCCTACTGGTCCAGGCACTCATTACCCACAGAACTTACTCTTTAACCCGAGACAGCATGGGAGGCATTCTTGGGGAGCAGTTTCACATTGTCCAGACAGTGCTGGTATTCAAAGTAATCAAAGTTATTTAAGCTATCCAGGAATATTCCCTGAGCGGGAGCTGTCTGGATAGCTTTATCTGGGTACTCTGAGCACATTCCATTGAAATCACATTCCCTGTGGCTGCCTCGCCACTCCCATGGCCTGATCTGCTTCCTCCTCTGTGATCATTCCTCAGACGTGCATGCCCTGTCTTAGGTTCACCGCCTTCCCCCTCTGCTGCAAACACCCAGCAAATGAAATAGCTTACGATTCTTGCCTTCTGCTGAGCCCCCCTTCTCATTAACCCCATGTTCTCCCTTTTTCTTATTTAATTCCCTCTGGTTTGATGTCTCACTTTTATATACCTAAAGGCTCGATCTCCTTGTACTGACTGGGCAATCTCCTCTGACAGCCCTCCCTGTCTTCTTTTGGTTTGTTTGTAATATTCTGAGGTCCATACTGAGTAATTCGGAGAGCAGGCACGTTTACCTGGATATTCAGCGGAACATGCCCGGATAAACGTCCCACTCAATGTACCAGAAAATGTTATCCGGATACGTTTAGGGCAGGGATTGTTTTTTCAGCCAGGCCTACATGTACAAAGTGAGCCCGCAGCCTGGGAGCCCTCTCAGTACCACCTCTTTTTCTGCTGGTAACGAGTTTTAGCCAGGAAACGGGGTGAAATATTCAAATCTCGGGTTTTATCCAGGTAACTCCAAAAGTTACCCGGACAAATCCTTTGAATATCGACTTCCTTACCTACATTTTCAAACTGCAAAACAGAGAACAAGAGATGAAGTACTGAAATCATTCCACATGTAGGAAGACAATTACAAAAGCCAGGACAGGAAGGGCGACCCTGGTTAGTGCAGTTAAGACTAATTTACAGAGACAAATCTCTACATTGGATGCATCATTTACTGAAACCATCATTTAATGCTAATCAAATATACTTGCAAACATATCCCAGGTCTCACTTCAATTTCCTATTGTCAGTCTTGCCTTGCATGCTGCTTTCACCACTCATCAGCGTTAATGACCTTTCTAGCCAGGCCTGGACAGCAGGCAACCCAGCTTGTTTCCTCTGGGATAATATGACATGCTGCCATGTCCCCCTTATTCCAGAAGCCTCTCTCCTGATAATTCTGCCTGACCTCCTCGAATGTTTATATTTTCTGAATACACTCATCTCTTTGCTGCCTCCTTAAGAAATCATTTTGCTCTTTCTCCTCTTCCCCTTGCTGGTTTTAGGTTATTTAGAGATTTCTTGGGTTCTCTCTTATTACCATCCACACTTCCTCCATACCCTTTGGATCTTGGGTTTGTGATGGGGATTCCTGAACACTTTCATTCATCATCTTGAAGTAAGCCTTCCTGAAGACCGGAACCCATGCTTAAACTCAGGTCTGGATATAATATATGGAATTGTACTGTATGATGACCACTAGACCCTACATTTTTCCTTACCATGAGGTCAATGACACTGTCTCCACTTGTTAGTATCAGATCCTTCGAGAAACATCTTGGGGAATGCCTCCTGTAGGGCACCCAGGACTTCACCATTCCTAGCTGATTCTGCAGCAAGTAGCTCCAATCCACATCCTGTAGACTGAAATCAACTACAAGCAGGACCTCCCCTTTGTATGCTATCCTGGTAATGCCTCTTTTGTCTGAATCCACCTCCTTTTCCTGTGCTAAAGATCTGTATAATATTCCTAAGAACATAGAAATTCTCTTAGGCTTTTGTATGGAAATCCACAATAATTCAGTTTCTCCCTGTTCCCCCTTATTTCAGTGGCTACTATTATATTACTATAAAGCGCTCTTCTTTCTCTCCTTCCTTCCCCATTCCCCCACCACACTTTTCTCTCCTGTCTTTTGAAGAGTTTATAGCCTGAGATGGTCACATACCAATCCTGGTTTTTATTGTACCGAGACTCAGAGATTGTAACTATATTCAAGTCCTAGTATAAGGGTGCTTTGAGAAGATTTTCTATGAAGCTAGACCAGTTTGGTGGTGGTGAAGAAATAAAGATAATTACAGAAAAGAGACTGCACTGATTAGACTTGTAGGAATATCCAAGGCTACTGAAGTGCTAAAAAGTATGTTAAAAGTCAAAAAGTATGTTAAGGGGTCAGCACTGAATTTTATTTCTGACTTCTGGGCTCAATTTACAAGAAATCATATGACTTACAAGAATTCAGTCTTAATAACATATATGAAATAAAATAATATTGCCAACCAATTAGAAAAACGTTATGCTAACTAAATACTAAACTCACTGATGTACAAATTAGAGGTGGTGATCCTCTGAGATTGCTCCTGAATTGCTTTTGTTGGTAATTGTACTCCCCTCCTGAGATATCTTAATAAATTATTTTTTTTCTCTTCTTGTTAGTTTGTTCATATAGGAAAATTGGTTCTTACCTGCTAATTTTCGTTCTTGTAATACCACAGATGAGTCCAAACCAATGGGTTAAGTAGCCCTACCAGCAGATGGCAGCAGAGAGCAAAACTTTGTGGCTGTGCCCTATAAACGAGAATGCCACCTGCAGCACTTCAGTATTAATCTGTTCACAAGCTTAGAACCAAAAAACATTTAACCTACAAGGTGAACAAAACCCCAGTACGAATACCCCCACGCGTGACCAGACCGCTGAAGGTCCACAAAAAAGCTTAACACTTATGAAAAATATTGGCGTAAATGAACTTGGTAACTTAAACTGCAACCCTTCTGAACACAGAAGTACAACGCAAGAAAAATCAGTCTTTCGGTATTGATATCAGGGCGAGCCTCTGGACTGATAAGGTGGTATTACAGGAACGAAAATTAGCAGGTAAGAACCAATTTTCCTTTCCTGAACATACCCAGATCAGTCCAGACCAACGGGATGTAACATAACTCCCTACACTGGCCGGAAACCCGAAAGACCTGCTCTCAGTATACTTTTGTCGAAAGTAGGAGACTCATGCACCCGCACATCCAAGCGATAATGCTTGGTGAAAGTATGAAGAGAGGACCACACCGTGGCCCTACAAATTTCCTGGGGAGAAAGCCATTGACATTCCGCCCAAGAAGTTGCCTGAGCTCTTGTAGAATGCTCCTTCAGGCCCAATGATACCGGTCGACCCTTGCTAATGTAAGCTGCGGCAATAGCTTCTTTCAATCAACAGGCCAAAGTACCTTAGACACTTTCCCCCCTTTCTTGGCTCCATCAAATGCTGCAAAGAGATGATCCAATCGCCGAAAAGAGTTGGTGACCTTGAGGAATCATAAAAGAACTTGCTTCACATCCAAAACATGGAGATCCCTCCCCATCACTGGATTCAGAGACCACTCTGGAAAACCTGGCAACTCCACTATCTGATTTACATGAAAGGAGGAAACCACCTTTGGCAAGAAAGACGGAAGCGCTCGCATGGACACTTTGTCATTATCAATTCGCAAAAATGGATTCTGACAAGAGAGAGAGCCTGAAGCTCCGAAATTCTCCTTGCCGAGCAAATTTCCACCAGAAAAACTATCTTAAGTGTCAAAGTTTTCAGAGAAGTGTGTTTCAAGGGCTCATAGGGTTCCTCACAGAAAGCTCGCAAGACTAGATTGAGACTCCATTACGGACACATCTTCCATATCTGTGGCTTCAAATGCTTTACCCCTTTCAAAAAACGAACGACATCAGGGTGAGAGGCCAAATTCTCCCCCTGTACTTTACCCCTGAGACAGCCTAGGGCCGACACTTGGACTCAGAGAGAGTTATACGCTAGAACCTTGGATAAATCCTGCTGCAAGAATGCCAAAATCTGTGAAACGGGCGCGACAAGGGGATCCCAGTCTCGCTGATTACACCAGGACTCAAACACCTTCCAGACCCTGATGTATGCCATCGAAGTGGAAGGTCTTCTGGCTTGGAGAAGGGTAGAAATCATCTGCTCCGAATAGCCTCTCACGTGCAAGCGTCATCTCTCAAAAGCCAAGCTGCGAGACAAAAGTGATCCTCCCGATCCAAAAAGGCGGGACTTTGGCGAAGAAGTTCCAGCAAATGGGACAGCGGAAGGGGTCCATCCACCAACAGACACATTAGATCCATGAACCATGGATGACGTGGCCACTCTGGCGCCACCAGAACCACCGTCCCGGGGTGCGCTTCTATGCGCCTGAGAACACGACCTATGAGTGGCCAAGGTGGAAACATGTAGAGAAGAATCCCCGTTGGCCAAGGACATATCAGAGCATCTAGCCCCACTGAGCCCCTCTCGCGTCTGTGACTGAAGAATCTCATGGTCTTCGCATTGGCTTCCATCACCATGAGATCCAACTGAGGTGTCCCCCACCGGGCACATATGCGGTTCCATGCTTCCTGGGATAGCTCCCATTCGCCTGGATCCAGTTACTTATGACTTAAGAAGTCGGCCTGAACATTGTCTATTCCTGCTAATGGGAGGCTGCAACCTCCTGGAGGTTGCTCTCTACCCATACGAAGAGCAACTAAGCCTCCCACGTCACTGCCTGGATCTTGGTGCCTCCCTGGCGATTGACAAATGCAACTGTCGTCGCATTGTCCGAGAATATCCTTACCATCCGTCCCTGGACCAGCGGGAGAAATTCCTCAAGAGCCCTGTGCACTGCTCTGGTTTCCAGTTGATTTATAGACCAGGTTTGTTCAATCTCTGACCATCTCTGACCATCTTCCACTGTGCCCCAGCCCATAAGGCTGGCATCTGTGGTCACTACCACCCAATCTGGAACCTTGAGGGACATGCCTTATCCAAATTGGCCCTTGCGAGCCACCTCGTCAAGCTGGTTCTGGCTTCCTTCTGAAGGGGCAACGGAATGTGAAACTGCTCCGCCACTGGGCTCCAGCGGGTCAACACAGCTCTCTGCAGGGGACGCATATGAGCAAAGGTCCAAGGCACCAGTTCTAGGGTTGAAGCCATGGCTCCCAGGACCTGTAAGTAGTCCCAGACCTTTGGGGCTGGAAGGTGTAGCAGACGATGAACTTGACCCTGCAACTTGGAGATCCTGTCCTGGGTCAGGGACACCATGCCTTTCAGGGTATCGAATTCTGCTCCCAGATATTCCAATGACTGGGATGGAAACAGGTGGCTTTTCGCCACATTGATCACCCAACCTAAGGTTCACAGGACCCGCATCACCCGGTGAATCGAACGAGAACACTCCTCCTCTGTCTTGGCCCTCATAAGCCAGCTGTCCAAGTATGGATGCACTAGGACTCCGTCCTTCCACAGGAACGCTGCCACCACTATCATTATCTTCGTGAAGGTCTGAGGAGCTGTGGCCAATCTGAATGGAAGAGCTTGGAAATGATAATGCTGAACGAGCACCTTGAACCTGAGGAACTTCTGATGATCCTCCCGAATGAGAATATGTAAGTATGCCTCCGTGAGGTCCAAGGACGCCAGGAACTCCCCCTTGTTGACTGCAGCAATCACTGTGCATAGTGTTTCCATCCGAAACCTGGGAACCCACAAACTCCTTCTGCAGATCCAGAATGGGGCGGAAAGTGACCTCCTTCTTTGGGACCACAAAGTAAATGGAATACCATCTGTGACAGTGTTCGCCCGGAGGAACCGGAAGAATGGCCTCCAATGATAGCAACCTTTGAAGTGTCCCTTCTACCGCTGACCGTTTGCTTTGGTAAATGCAACATGACTCCAGAAAAGGCTCCTTGAGAGGCTGAAAAAAATCTACAGTGTAACCGTGGCAAATAACCTCCAGTACCCACTGGTTGGAAGTGATCTTGGCCCACTCCTCGAAAAACCACCACAGTTGAGGAGTGGGTGAGCCTGATCTCATTGGACTGACTTTTGGCCTGCGGCTCCCTGACTGGAACCGCCTCTGGACGACCTACCGTGTGCCTGAAAGGAATGTTGTCGGTTAGTCGATTGTTTAGCACCTGAGGAGGAAGCCCCCTTCCCGGGGTGAAATCTGTGTGCCTCCTGAAAACGGGGTTGACTCGCAAAAAATCTTTTCGTGTTATCTTCTGACAGTCTGTTCCCCTTGGTCTCCCCCAGGAACTTCATAAGCTGATCAAAGTCTTCCCCGAAGAGCAGCTTCCCCTTAAAGGGAAGATTACACAATTGAGTCTTGGACGAGACATCCACTGACCAATTACACAGCCATAGCAGGTGCCGCGCCGTACCCACCAAGACCATACCTCGAGTGGCTGGGCAGACTAGGTCGTAAAAAGCAACCGCCACGTAGGCTATCCCTGCCTCTAGACGAGCCACTTGAGCTGGAGATAAGTGTCCAGAGGATGATGGGTCCTGAGGCTTCTGAATCCAACATAAACAGGCACACTGCATCATGCTCGCACAGATGGCTGCTCGAAGACCCAAGGAAGAAACCTCAAACATATGTTTGAGTTGTAGTTCCAGTTTGCGATCATGAATCTCCTTAAGAGCGGCTGCCCCTGTAACTAGAATTGTACTTTTCTTGGAGACCACAGAAACCGATACATCCACCTTAGGGGTCTTGAGATGATCGAGATGTTCCTCCGACAGTGGATACAACTCCGACATTGGCCTTCCCACTTTGAGACCTGACTCCGGAGACTCCCACTCATGGTCAATGAGCTTCTGATTCTTCTTTGGGATAAGAAAGGCACTGGGAGGTTCCTGAAGCCCATCCAGGACTGGGTTCACTCCCTCACTGTCGGAATCCTCTTGAGACATTTTGACCCCCAGTTCCTCCAGAACCTGGGGGATAAGCGGCCGTAGCTTTTCTTTCTTGAAGAGACGGACAGCTCAAGAGTCATCACCCTCCGAGACCGGCCCCTCCAAAAAGGCCTGATCCTTCTTAGATGGATCTGGATCGGGGAACTGATCCCCATCCGGGTCCCTTCTGGATCTGCCCCAGGAGAGGAAAACCGTCACCCTGTAGGTCATCCAAATCCACCAGATTCTCAAGGTTCCCTGCTGCCCGTACGGTCCGGGCTTTTTTTCGCTTGGCCGACTCCTGAAAGGGTTCCTCCGGGACCTTTTTGAAGAGCTGACGTGCTTATCCTTAGGTTGCTATTTAAAAGACCCTTCTAGCTAAGAAGACTTCAAGCATTAGAAGGATAAATTCAGGAGAAAACCCCTTAGAAGATAAGGGGTCCTCCTCAAACTCACTATTCAAGGAATCAGTGTCCTCCTCTTGACCGTGCCTCGACTCCCATGCCGCGGGGGTAAGGAGGGGTGGGCCGTGAACGACCTGCTTACCAGCCTGGCTCCCTTTAGGGCCGTCCCCGTCCCTAAGAGAAAACCCAGGGGACCTATCCTTGGAATCCGCCCCAGCCTCTACTGGACGGGAAGATCCCGTCTCTCTTGTCTTTCGCCAGGAGGGAACCTCGAGGCCACAGAGGGAGCCAGTCCCCTGGCTTTCAGTGGCCCTGGAAGCAGCAGGCTAGCACTGCCAGGGGTATCCAACCCCCCCATTCGCCCGGCTCAACCCAAGGGATGGTCTGAGAAATCAAGACCTAGCGACCTTGAGGAGCAGAAATCAACCTCTGAACGCCAAATCGGTCAGGGCTGCAGGTTAGCCCCTCTACCATCTGCTGGCGGCAGAGAAATACTGAAGGGCTGCAGGTGGCAGTCTCGTTTATGAGGCACAGCCTCAAAGGTTTGCTCTCTGCCGCCATCTGCTGGTAGGGATGCATAACCCATTGGTCTGGACTGATCTGGGCATGTTCAGGAATAAGCGTTTCTTTCAGCCCACAGCACTAGTCTAACATGGTGACCTCCAGGTCAGTGATTTTGCTAACAAGATTTCAAGTATTTATACACATTACTCTCCAAGACAATGCTCTGCCTCCTTCTCCATTTCCTTTTGTCCTGGTCTACACAAATTTGCATTAATTATTTGGGGATAGGTGAGAAGGAAGAGTACATAGAGGGGAGAGGACAGGAGAAAGAACACTGAGCAGGGAAAGGAGAGGAGACAGTGTACCCAGCAAGAAGAGGAAAAGAGAGCACACAACAGGGAGAGGAAAGGAGAGGCAGCATACAGAGGCGAGAGGAAAGGAGGAACAGTAAACATCAGGGAGAGCACATGGAGAGAAGAGAAAATATACAGAGAGGAGGAGGGAGGGCACACTGCAGGGAGACATGAGGTGAGGGGGCAGTGTACCCAGTGAGGAGAGAAGAGTTAAGCACACAGCAAGAAGAATGAGGAGGAGAGAAGAGAGAGCCACACTTACCTAATCGCAGAACAGAAAAGAAGAGGAGCCAGAAGATGCAGAGGACTGGGGCAACAATGACTTGGCTGACGGCTGCGAAATGGACTTGCTGGCTCAGTTTCGCTGGGACATACGCGTAATAAATATTGTATCGATCCACCAGGTGCTTCAGCAGCATATAGAGTAAGCCTGGACACAGGCAATGAGGATTAACAACAGCATAGGATCACTACCGTTCCCCAGGTGCTATCCTACAGCCACTCTCCCATAGTCACTCATACAAACCAGGCATATCCTAGAGCCACTCCCACAAACCAGGTGCTACCCATAGTCACTCACATACATCAGGCATATCCTAGAGCCACACCCACAAACCAGGTGCTACCCATAGTCACTCACACACATCAGGCATCTCCTAGAGCCACTCCCACAAACCAAGTGCTATCCCATAGTCACTCATACAAATCAGGCATGTCCTAGAGCCACTCCCACAAACCAGGTGCTATCCCATAGTCACTCATACAAATCAGGCATCTCCTAGAGCCACTCCCACAAACCAAGTGCTATCCCATAGTCACTCATACAAATCAGGCATGTCCTAGAGCCACTCCCACAAACCAAGTGCTATCCCATAGTCACTCATACAAATCAGGCATATCCTAGAGCCACTCCCACAAACCAGGTGCTATCCATTAGTCACTCCCACAAATCAGGCATGTCTTAGAGCCACTCCCACAAACCAGGTGCTATCCCACAGCAACTCCCACAAATCAGGCATGTCCTAGAGCCACTCCCACAAACCAGGTGCTATCCATTAGTCACTCCCACAAATCAGGCATGTCTTAGAGCCACTCCCACAAACCAGGTGCTATCCATTAGTCACTCCCACAAATCAGGCATGTCTTAGAGCCACTCCCACAAACCAGGTGCTATCCATTAGTCACTCCCACAAATCAGGCATGTCTTAGAGCCACTCCCACAAACCAGGTGCTATCCCACAGCCACTCCCACAAATCAGGCATGTCCTAGAGCCACTCCCACAAACCAGGTGCTATCCCACAGTCACTCATACAAATCAGGCATGTCCTAGAGCCACTCCCACAAACCAGGTGCTATCCCACAGCCACTCCCACAAATCAGGCATGTCCTAGAGCCACTCCCACAAACCAGGTGCTATCCCACAGTCACTCATACAAATCAGGCATGTCCTAGAGCCACTCCCACAAACCAGGTGCTATCCCACAGTCACTCATACAAATCAGGCATATCCTAGAGCCACTCCCACAAACCAGGTGCTATCCCATAGTCACTCATACAAATCAGGCATATCCTAGAGCCACTCCCACAAACCAGGTGCTATCCATTAGTCACTCCCACAAATCAGGCATGTCTTAGAGCCACTCCCACAAACCAGGTGCTATCCCACAGCAACTCCCACAAATCAGGCATGTCCTAGAGCCACTCCCACAAACCAGGTGCTATCCATTAGTCACTCCCACAAATCAGGCATGTCTTAGAGCCACTCCCACAAACCAGGTGCTATCCATTAGTCACTCCCACAAATCAGGCATGTCTTAGAGCCACTCCCACAAACCAGGTGCTATCCATTAGTCACTCCCACAAATCAGGCATGTCTTAGAGCCACTCCCACAAACCAGGTGCTATCCCACAGTCACTCATACAAATCAGGCATGTCCTAGAGCCACTCCCACAAACCAGGTGCTATCCCACAGTCACTCATACAAATCAGGCATATCCTAGAGCCACTCCCACAACCAGGTGCTATCCCATAGTCACTCATACAAATCAGGCATATCCTAGAGCCACTCCCACAAACCAGGTGCTATCCCACAGTCACTCATACAAATCAGGCATGTCCTAGAGCCACTCCCACAAACCAGGTGCTATCCCATAGTCACTCATACAAATCAGGCATGTCCTAGAGCCACTCCCACAAACCAGGTGCTATCCCATAGTCACTCATACAAATCAGGCATATCCTAGAGCCACTCCCACAAACCAGGTGCTATCCCACAGTCACTCATACAAATCAGGCATGTCCTAGAGCCACTCCCACAAACCAGGTGCTATCCCATAGTCACTCATACAAATCAGGCATGTCCTAGAGCCACTCCCACAAACCAGGTGCTATCCCACAGTCACTCACACAACTTAGACAGTATCCTAGTCACTTCAACCACCCAGGCATTATCATGCAGCCATTCCTACAGACCAGCCACTATCCTAGAGTCACTCCCACAACCCAGGCTCGCACCTTCAGTGATTGCCATAATCCAGGCTCTATCCTAAGCTCACTTCCATAAATCAGACATTCTACCACAGCTATGGTCATTTAGCCTCCCCACACCATACTAAGGGAAAATATGGGGCAATGTTGAGCCTTGTCTACTGAGGCACTAGAAGTGGATGTTGGAGCCCAGATCACTGCGACGTTGAAAGGGCTGATGTGGGAGATCTTGCAACACCGATGGTGGGGTGGGGGTGGTGGAGCAAGAATTCCTGTGAAGATGGTAGGGGTGATGGAGCCAAGGTCACTGTGATGGTGCAAGACACACTATGAGAGGAAGAGGATGTAGGGGACACTAATGTGGGAGGAAGATGGGGCATACACTTACCAAAGGGCGTAATGATAGGACACGTGATGCTGTATGTCATCACCACAGTAAAAATACAAGTTGTCCAAGCGTATTCCAACCCAAACTGGAACTCATAAGCCTGACTCTGAATTGCAAAGAAAGACAGAGAGAGAGAGAGTCAAATCAGCGACTTTGAGCATTTTCCCATTAATAACGCTGTAAACCTGTCTTTAGCATATGGTGATGTACAAAGAAAGACATGGAGACACATGAATGGAGATGCTGAGGGGCAGCTGCTGGTCTACAGCATAACAATCCTGATCCTTCAGACCCTGAAGCAAGACTGGAATATGTCCAAGGGAGCATCATAGGGTGGGAAGGAACGGGGGGTGACAGGGAGAGCTGTGGTCGGGCAGGGAGCAGAAGCAGATGGAGTGATGGCAGGCAGTTTTCCATGCCAACTGATTCATTTTGTGGTCACTTCTACAGCTGCACAAAGCATTCATTGGATGGTCTCCAGCATAAGGGGTATAATTTATTCTCAAAACTGCAATACAATAAACGTTCTAGACAGGGGATGAAAAGGCAACCTGGGAGTCAGCACTTGACCACTGTATCTAGCGGACATTCCTTGACATCTAATCCTTGCACACTGGGAGATGGCTCCCTGATAGTCTCCTGGGGGAAGGTTCTCAGAAGTTTGACCCCTGTCTTGGGGAGGGGTCTCGATGCCCTAGCTTTACTCCCAGGCAGAAGGTGACCAGCCCATTGCTTCCATAGTATCTATGAATATTTCACATGCTGTAGTTTCTGTAGATAGCATACCCCAAACTTCAACTAAGGAAGCAATGGGCTGGTCACAATTCATAACCAACCCCACTCATAAAGCTGGACACACACTTGACCTAATGTCGCCAATAACAATAACTGCATAATCAACTCATCTCACTACACTCTACCATGGTTTGATCACCAACTAATAAAAGCAGAAATAACCCTCCTCAACCCACAGCAAGCAAAAGCTCATATTAATCAATCAATCAATCATTCACATATAGGAAAAAGATAGAACCAAAAATACTTGATGAGACCATTAAAAGTAAAAGTAAAATATGATGATGCCTCCTCAGCATTTGACTCCTGGGACAAAATTATCAATGAAATAGCTGATAACCTATATCCAGTCCAGGAAAAAACATACCACATCTACAAAAAAACCCCCCTTGGTATTGTGAAGAGCTAAGTCACACTAAACAAACCCTGAGAAAACCTGAAAAGCAATGACAGCAGTGCCAGACCACGAAATCACTAGAAATATACTAATCCCATTTAACAAAATAAATAAAGCAAAAAAGACTCCTGCGCTAAACAGATTAATGGTGTAACATTTCATTCCAAACTACTCCTCAAATGTGTTAAAAACTTAATCAAGGGCTCAAACAACTACAACTTCTCAAAGAACTCAAGCAATGAAAATGCCACTTCTTTCTTAAATAAAGTCAATAGGTTAAAAACACAATTCTCCACCTGCTTACTAACAAAAGAACCTGAAGAAAAACATGGGCAAGCGAAATGGAACGTACTCAGCACAGTTTCTAAACGTGAAATTAACCAAACCATCACAGAAATGAAGCCTGCTACACACCCACCGGCCCCAGTACCTGCAAGTTCCCTGAAAACAGTACACAGAGTCATCACGCCAGCAATCACTCGCTATCAGAAGGACTGGTCCCCGCTGGGGCAAAACAAGCTGGGATCGAACCCATCCTAAAACTAAATCTGGCAGAAGTGATGACTGGGACAATCATCGACCAATACCCAACCTGCCTTTCATTGCTAAAATCCTAGAAAAAGCAGCGTGATCACAATTAGAGAGGCACCTAGAAGGCAATAATATTCTATACCCTAACCAAGTCGGCTTCAGAAATGATCGCTCTGCAGGAAGCCTTTCTCATGTCCCTATCTGATCGTGTAAGTGGCTAATTGACCTAACCGCAGCCTTCGACACCGTAGACCATACCCTGCTATGCCACCAGCTGGGAAAACCTGGAATAGAGGGAACTCTTATCAAATGGTTCTCGACCTTCCTAGCAAACAGATCACCTATCTGACACCTTCCCATTCAATACAGGTGTCCCCCAAGGGTCAGCACTCTCGGTTACCCTCTTCAATATTTACATGCTACCTCTATGTGCATTACTAGCAGAACTAGGAAGCAACTTCTTCCTATGCAGACGACATTCAATTCTGCATCCCATTTGACAAATCATTTGAAAAACCTACCTCAACTCTGTCAACATACATGAAGGCATTACAACAAAGACTAACTCAGCTGAAATTAACACTAAACACAACCCCCAAATTGTATAGTTAAGGAGAAATTCCACTATAATCAAATTGCCAATCCTAGACTTAGGAAACTTTAACATTACTCCTTCTGATCAGGTACGAGACCTAGGAATACAGATTGATGAGAATTTGTCAATGAAAAAGCATATAAGCAAACTAATTAAATCAGGATACTCCAAGCTTAGAATAGTACATCGACTGAAACCTTTACTAACAATACAGGACTTCCGCACTGTTCTATAATCTCTAATATTTTCCAACATACATTACTGCAACTCCCTATTACTAGGCCTACCCTCTGGACTCATAAACCATTCCAACTACTACAAAACACCTCAGCCAGAAAACCTCCTCCTCGCTGATAGCACCTACTGGTTTCCTGTACAATCCAGAATTCATTATAAAGTATTGACTCTGATTTTTAGTATCATCAACAACATTGTTACATGCCTATTAGGAGTGACTCTTCAACCATACACCCTGCAGAGAGCCTTAAGATCGCAAGAGAAAGCACGTCTAAAGATGCCTTCAGCACGAAGCACACATTTAATGCAAATAAGAGCGCGCATGTTTTCCATAGCGGGCCCCCTGTTACGGAGCTCTCTCCCAGAGTCACTGCGTCTGATAACAGAACGAAAGAGTTTCAAACGGGAACTGAAAACATGGCTCTTCAGAAAAGCTTATAATCTAACGTAAAATGCCAATAAACTGGTAACGTCACTATCCGAACTTTAGACAATATTAGTAAATTGAGCAAAAAGAACTGAACCACGCAAAGTGTAAAAAGACTACATTCTGAGTATGGCCCATAGGATAATGACATGAAAATTACAGGTTACAATCCTCCCTCATAGCCCCTTAATTAACTTAGAATCGATGCTGTTGTGTTGACCTAGAATAGGTATTTATTATTGCAAGAAACTAGATAATGCATGAATATGACCTAGGCTATGTATTAGCTGTTTATATTGACCCAGAATATGAATGCTGACATAGAGTGGGAATGTTGTCCCAGAAGCCGAACCATGATTTTGGAACGACGGTATATAAAGCACCTAAATGAATAAATAAAGTAAATAAGAAAAGCACTCCCTGACGCCTGACCCCAGTCTCTCAGGAGACAACTCAGATCTTAAGTCTGACCCATCTCCTGGCAGGCTCCTCAGAAGGAGCCTGGCTTTGAATGTGCGGACAGAGGGCAGCCCTAATGTAATGGCGGGTCCCCGGAGCACAGCTCTAGCCTGTCACCCCTGATCTGAGAGAGGACCAGACGGCCAGAGAGTGAGGAGCAGTGCTGTGAGGAGCAGTGCCAGAGAGTGAGGAGCAGTGCTGAGAGCCTTGGAGCAGAACCTCTCTGGCATCAGGAACTGCTTTTACCAGTGAATAGAAAGAAACGTGAAGCCCAGACACTGCAGCTCTGCCCTGTAAACTTGCTGGCAAAGGGGGTCATTTCAGAAGGATGTACGTGCTTGAAACTGGGCTTTACATGCAGAAATGCACTTTGAAAATTATTATGCCGCATGCTACTTTTACCCTCGTAAATGCTTTTGAAAATTACCCCAATGGTAAGATCCCAAAAGTTTACTGAGTTCTCTCCAACCTTTATTTATTTTTTTTTCTTTTTGCATTGTTCAATAAAAGTGCAAGCTTGCACTTTAAGAAATCCTCTGCTGGTGCAAAGTCACCCTTTCTTACACACCCGCTTGATATGAAGGCGCTCGGGCTCCGACTTGGCACAGCATAAGCGTGCGGCATAGACGATCAGTCCGGGGATGCGCAGCAGCTCCATGGCTGTCCCAATCAGGCTGGACGTGATGACGTAGTTCACAAAGAACGCACCGTTGTCAGGAAGGAAAACACACCTGCGACCCAAGGAAAAGAGATTACAGCGAGGCCTTCTTGTGGGACCTGCACCGCCCTCGGCAGGTTTTCAGGGCCTCCACAATAAATATGCGTGAGGTACGTGTGCATGCACTGCCTCCACTGTAAACTAATGTACACCTCATTTTATTTAAAGCATTAATACTCTGCTGGGGTTAGTTTGGTTCTCTGCGTATGATACAAGGGCCACAGATGCCAAAAACAGCATCTGTGACAAGTCATGCTCAGCAGGATGGGATACAGGACAATGCTGACGCTAGTGAAAAAGCCAGGACCCACCTATTCACCGAGACTGCCCAGCGCTGTCTGCAGTTCCTGTGTGAGTGCAGCACTGCAAGGTCACCCTCCTGACTCTCTCCCACTTTACCAAAACAATGGGAGAGGCATCTCGTGACGAAGCCAAAACACAAGACGGGTGTCCATAGTGCGTGCACAGTGACCCGTGTTCCTCAGATACCCGCTCATGAAAAGGTTTAAGGCATAAACAGGCCGATACAGTACAGTGCGCTCCAGCGGAGCACACTCTTAACCCGTGATTGGACGCGCGTTTTCGATGCGCTAGCGTTACTCCTTATTCAGTAAGGGGTCGAAAACCCGCGTCCAACCCCCCCGAACCTAATAGCGCCTGCAACATGCAAATGCATGTTGCAGGCGCTATTAGGTATTCCCACGCGATTCAGACAGGAAAATGTGCAGCCAAGCCGTACATTTTACTTTCAGAAATTAGCGCCTACCCAAAGGTCAACGCTGATTTCTCGGGGCACCGGGAAAGTGCACCCTCCAACTTAATATCATGGCGATATCAAGTCGGAGGTCCCAAAAGTTACAAAAAAAAAAAAAATTTGAAGTCGGTTTGCGGCTTGAAAACCGGACGCTCAATTTTGCTGGCGTCCGGTTTCTGAACTCGTGGCTGTCAGCAGGTTTGAGAACCGACGCCGGCAAAATTGATTGTCGGCTGTCAAACTCGCTGACAGCCACCCTCCTGTCCAAAAAGAGGCTTAGGGATGCGCTAGTGTCCCTAGCGCCTCTTTTTACCTATTTTTACTGCCGGGCCTAATTTGAATACTGAATCGCACGCACAGGAGAGCGGGCATTCGCCCGCTCTCCTGCGGACTTTACTATATCGGCCCGAAAGGAAAATAAGAGAACGGCAGAGTCGCTATTACCCCCGTCAAGAAGCAAGTATGGGGCCAGACTGATCATCTGACCTCTCCGCCTATGTGGTCTACAGCAGGCAGTCTGGCCAGCTGCCAGTACGTCCTAATACACTGCTTGCAAGGATAATAACTGCAGGACTTTGCTTCCTGTTTACATTCTCTAATGAGCCCTAGTGAATGCAAAATATCCAAACCTCTGCATAATCCTATGCTGGAATCTGATTAGAGGTGTAATTTGCAGTATTTGGAATCCTTACAGTAAAATGTTATCCTGTTTGGGTGACATTTCCTTCTCCAGTTACATATTTTGGCATTGTTATCACCCTCCAGCTAAGTCCCCTCACCGGAAGGGTAACAAATATTACATCTCTGCTCCAGGCAGGGGAAGGCACAGCCGCTTTCACTGGGGGCTCTCTGCAAGCTGTCAGTGGAGTTTTACTGCTCTTCCCTGCACGCCCATCTTTAAAATTAAGACGTCTATCTGTGAAATGGTTGCATAGATGATGTAATATGGTGTCTGCTTATTTTTTACTTTCCATCAGCACATTTTTATCTGACTACATTTTGTCTGGGTAAAAATATTTAGCTAGGGAGCAAGGAGACCTTTTCAGTTTGGAAGAGTAGGGTAGTGGGCAGAGCAGCAGGCTGGGAAGCCAAGGCTCAAATCCCACCACTGCTTCCTGGGACCTTGGGCAAGTTACTGCCTGATTCACTAAGGCTTTTCTCCCATTCAGTGTCTATCAATCAGGCCCTTAGATGGTCAGCTCTCAGGGACAGGGAAATACCTGAATATAATCTGTGGTGAAAAGTGGAATATAAAATAAAGTTCTTATTTTTTGTCCGGGTAACTGCAGAGGTTATAGGGAGTAAGGATCTCTGGGGTATTCCCCCTTACTGGGGGCCTGCAGAGGCTGACTCACAGCTCCTGCGTTAGGGCGAGTTAGGGTTTTCGCATCCCCAGCGTCACCAGCCTTGCTCTTCTCCTTCTGTCTTCTAGCGAGATCTCTCCAGCCCTCCCTCTCTCCTCTGGAGGTCCCTCCCTCATTATTTCTGGGGAATATCACGCGTGCACGGAAATCAAAGGGGTGCATAGGACTTTGCCATTTCCAGCCCTGCCTTATGGGAACTCGGGGGCCTAAACACAACTTAAATGCAGACGGTAATGGGGATGGGAGGAGGTAAAGTGGAGGAGAGAGAGAGCACTTTCATCCCTTATACCTGTGTAATCTACAAAGCGCCAGCACAGGCAGAGGAACCGCAAGAGGTTTAGTCAGACTGCAGTGAAGGGGGAGCAGTACCCCAGCAGTGATCGTTGGTGCAGGATCACTTGCCCCCTGTCAGGTCTCCCCTGCATGGCACTGACCTGTCATCCAATGTGCTCCCCTCACCCTGCAGCAGACAAGCAGCGAGGAAGGGAAGCATCCTACTCACTGAAACTTGATGTTGGCTTCATCCAGGAAGTTAATGTCAAACAGCCACCGGAAGAAAAGGTCAAGACTGAAGGAGAAAAAGAGCAGTATGACCAACTCGCCCTTCATTTGTGCATTACACACCCTGACCCACCCCTCATCTGTGCATTACACACCCTGACTGCTCACGGGGAGAGAGCACAGCATGACACACCCGCCCCTCATCTGTGCATTACACACCCTGACTGCCAGAGAGCACAGCATGACACACCCGTCCCTCATCTGTGCATTACACACCCTGACTGCTCACAGGGAGGGAGCACAGCATGACACACCCGCCCCTCATCTGTGCATTACACACCCTGACTGCTCACAGGGAGGGAGCACAGCATGACACACCCGCCCCTCATCTGTGCATTACACACCCTGACTGCTCACAGGGAGAGAGCACAGCATGACACACCCGCCCCTCATCTGTGCATTACACACCCTGACTGCCAGAGAGCAGAACATGACACTCCCGCCCCTCATCTGTGCATTACATACTCTGACTGCTCACGGGGAGAGAGCACAGCATGACACATCCGCCCCTCATCTGTGCATTACACACCCTGACTGCTCACGGGGAGAGAGCACAGCATGACACACCCGCCCCTCATCTGTGCATTACACACCCTGACTGCTCACGGGGAGAGAGCACAGCATGACACACCCACCCCTCATCTGTGCATTACACACCCTGACTACCAGAGAGCAGAGCATGACACACCCGCCCCTCATCTGTGCATTACACACCCTGACTGCTCACGGGGAGAGAGCACAGCATGACACACCCGCCCCTCATATGTGCATTACACACCCTGACTGCTCACAGGGAGAGAGCACAGCATGACACACCAGCCCCTCATCTGTGCATTACACACCCGGCCCCTGACTGCTCACGGGGAGGGAGCACAGCATGACACACTCGCCCTTCATTTGTGCATTACACACCCAGACTGCTCAAGGGGAGGGAGCACAGCATGACAACCCGCCCCTCATCTGTGCATTACACACCCTGACTGCTCACGGGGATAGGCACAGCACGACACACCCGCCCCTCATCTGTGCATTACACACCCTGACTGCCAGAGAGCAGAGCATGACACACCCGCCCCTCATCTGTGCATTACACACCCTGACTGCTCATGGGGAGAGAGCACAGCATGACACACCTGCCCCTCATCTGTGCATTACACACCCTGACTGCTCACGGGGATAGAGCACAGCATGACACCCCCGCCCCTCATCTGTGCATTAAACACCCTGACTGCTCACGGGGAGAGAGCACAGCATGACACACCCGCCCCTCATCTGTGCATTACACACCCTGACTGCTCACGGGGAGGGAGCACAGCATGACACACCCGCCCCTCATCTGCGCATTACACACCCTGACTGCTCAGGGGGAGAGCAAGACCCCCCTGCCCCTCATCTGTGAATTACACACCCAGACTACTCATGGGGAGGGAGCACAGCATGACACACCCGGCCCCCATCTGTGCATTACACACCCTGACTGCTCACGGGGAGAGAGCACAGCATGGCACACCCGCCCATCATCTGTGCATTACACACCCTGACTGCCAGAGAGCACAGCATGACACACCCGCCCCTCATCTGTTTATTACACACCCTGACTGCCAGAGAGCACAGCATGACACACCCGCCCCTCATCTGTGCATTACACATCCTGACTGCTCACAGGGAGGGAACAAAGCATGACACACCCGCCCCTGATCTGTGCATTATACACCCTGACTGCCAGAGAGCAGAGCATGACACACCCGCCCCTCATCTGTGCATTACACACCCTGACTGCTCACGGGGAGAGAGCACAGCATGACACACCCGCCCCTCATCTGTGCATTACACACCCTGACTGCTCACGGGGATAGAGCACAGCATGACACACCCACCCCTCATCTGTGCATTACACACCCTGACTGCTCACGGGGAGAGAGCACAGCATGACACACCCGCCCCTCATCTGTGCATTACACACCCTGACTGCTCACGGGGAGGGGGCACAGCATGACACACCCACCCCTCATCTGTGCATTACACACCCTGACTGCTCACGGGGATAGAGCACAGCATGACACACCCGCCCCTCATCTGTGCATTACTCACCCTGACTGCTCACGGGGAGGGAGCACAGCATGACACACCCGCCCCTCATCTGTGCATTACTCACCCTGACTGCTCACAGGGAGGGAGCACAGCATGACAAACCCGCCCCTCATCTATGCATTACACACCCTGACTGCCAGAGAGCAGAGCATGACACACCCGCCCCTCATCTGTGCATTACACACCCTGACTGCTCACGGGGAGGGAGCACAGCATGACACACCCGCCCCTCATCTGTGCATTACATACCCTGACTGCTCACGGGGAGGGGGCACAGCATGACACACCCGCCCCTCATCTGTGCATTACACACCCTGACTGCTCACAGGGAGGGAGCACAGCATGACACACACGCCCCTCATCTGTGCATTACTCACCCTGACTACTCACGGGGAGAGAGCACAGCATGACACACCCGCCCCTCATCTGTGCATTACACACCCTGACTGCTAACGGGGAGAGAGCACAGCATGACACACCCGCCCCTCATCTGTGCATTACACACCATGACTGCTCACGGGAAGGGAGCACAGCATGACACACACTGGGTGGGTGACGAAATGAGCCATCTTGGAAAAGCGGTCGGTGACGACCCAAATTACTCGGTTGCTTCTAGAAGAGGGGAGATCTACCACAAAATTGGTAGATATGTGGGTCCAGGGTTCCTTGGGGGCTGGCAGCATCTGTAACAGCCCCCTAGGTCATCTCACCAAGGGCTTTTGTTGAGCGCATGTGGGACACGAGTCCACATAGGCCTTCACGTCCTTGTCCATCAACGATCACCAATAGTACTGCTTGAGCAGAGAAAGGGTCCGCGCACGACCAGGGTGACAAGTCATGGGCTCACTCCAACACTCGTCAGAGTCGAGTCGGGACCACCATCTTTCCTGGAGGGACTGCTTGGGAAGCGGCCTGCAGGATACGTGCCAGGTCAATGATGAAGCCGGGAGGGTCTGGGTTATCTTTGGGCTCCAAGGACCGAGAAAGAGCATCGGCCCTGATGTTCTTGGCGGCTGGCCAGTACTTCACCACAAAATTGAAGCGGTTAAAAAACAGGGACCAGCTGCCTGGCAGGCATTCAGGTGCTGGGTATGATGAAGGTGCTCCAAGTTCTTATGATCAGTATAGACAGTGATGGTGTGTTGTGCCCCTTCCAACCACTGTCGCCATTCCTCAATAGCCAGTTTTATGGCCAGGAGCTCCTTATCCCTGATGCCATAACCTCTCTCCGCGGGAGAGAGCTTACGGGAAAAATAGGAGCAGAGATGGAAGATTCCCTTAGCGGCGAGCTGGCCCAGGACTGCCCCTGAGATGGAGGAGGCGTCAACCTCTAGGATGAAGGGACACATGGGGTCCAGATGGCGGAGGCAGGGCTCACGGAGAAAGGCTTGCTTCAAGTTTGTAAAGGCGTCTAGCACTTCTGCAGGCCACTCTCTGGTATTGGCTCCTTTCCTAGTGAGTGTGGTAAGAGGGGCGACCAAATGGGAGCAGTGGGGAATGAAATGCCTATAGAAGTTAGCAAAACCCAGAAATCGCTGTAAGGATCAAAGCATGGATGGCTGGGGCCAGTCCCGGATTCAGGCTACTTTCTCCGGATCCATTCTGAAGCCTGTACTGGAGATAATGTACCCCAGGAAGGGGAGAGACTCTGCTTCAAATGTGCACTTCTTCAGTTTTGCATAGAGTTTATGGGCACGCAGGCGTTGGATAACATGTCAAACATCGCGACGGTGATACTGGAGGTCCTTTGAGAAGACAAGAACGTCATCGAGACAGTACATAGATTGGAATACCATGGGGGAATTACACAGTCCGAATGGCTTCACCAGGTATTCGGAGTGGCCATCCCGGGTATTAAAACCGGTTTTCCACTTGTCTTCGGGTTTAATTCGGACCAGGTTGTATGCCCCTCGGAGGTCTAACTTGGTAAAGATTTGGGCTCCCTGCAGACGGTCCAACAGTTCTGGGTTGAGGGGCAAGGGGTACCGGTCTTTCTTAATTATGGCGTTAAGCCCCCGGTAGTCGATGCAGGGCTGGAGGGTGCCATCTTTCTTGGCCACAAAAAAGAAGCCGGCCCCTGCCGGCGATGTTGAGGGGCAAATGAACTCGCTTTCCAAGTTCTCCCAAATGTATTTGGCATGGCCTCAGTCTCGGGAAGGGATAGGGGGTACACCCTTCCCAGGGGAGGGGTGGTCCCAGGAACTAAGTCAATGGTACAGTCGAATGGACAATGTTCTGGCAGAATTTCTGCGTTCTCCTTGGAGAAAATATTGGCGTAGCTGGCATATTGTGGAGGTAAACCCATGGAAGCTGTAGCAAGAAGCATCGAGGGAGAGCGCCTAACAGGAAGGAGGCACTCTAGGTGGCATCGGGGACCCCATTTGGTCAGTTGGAGTTTCTCCCAGTCGATAATGGGGGAGTGCCACTGTAGCCATGGCAACCTGAGGACAACTGGATGGATGGCCTTTTCAATTACGTGAAGAGTTAGTTCTTCGGAATGCAGCATGCCGGTCCGGAGGCGCACGGGAAGAGTGGTCCTGGTGACCTGCCCTGGAAGGTGGTCCCCCGAGATCGAGGAGATCACCAACGGGCTATTCCGCAGTACTGTGGGCAGGTTGAGATGGTCAATTAGGCTCTTCATAATGAAGTTTCCCCCTGCACCCGAGTCCAGAAGGGTCAAGGTGGAGAACTCCTGTTGATTCGTAAGAAGGGCCACTGGGAGCATGATTTGGGGGAACAGCCTTTGTAAAACCTAGAACCACCTCCCCAGTTGGTCCTAGGCCCGGAAGTTTCCCGGCTTCTTGGGACATCAGGCCAGGAAATGCCCCTTCCCCGCACAGTACAGGCATAGACCCATGGTCCGGCGGCATTGCCTTTCTTCAGATGTCAGAGGGCTTCTTCCCAACTGCATGGGCTCTTCCTGCCGTGTAGTTCTGGATGACGGAGGTAGTGCCAGCAGGGGTTTGGAGAAGGATGGTGCCAAGGGAACCGTTCTGTGAGGTCCCCGCAACTCCCGGGTGTGCTGCTGGAGGTGGCGATCTATCCTGCCGGCCAGGTTGATGAGAGCGTCCAGGGATTCCGGGAGGTTCTGGGCTGCCAACTCGTCTTTAATGCATGAGGACAGGCCTTCCAGGAAGATACTTCTCAGACTATCTTCCCGCCAATTTAGCTCAGTGGCCATGGTAAGGGATTCTATGGCGTAGTCTGACAATGGCCGTGCTCCTTGGAGGAGGTGTAGGATATCGTAGCCGGTGGCGGCCAGTCGACCAGGCTCATCGAAGGTCTGCTTCAACACATGGACAAAACGTTGGAGGTCCTGGAGGAGCAAGTCCCCTTGTTCCTATAAGGGGGATGCCCAAGCCAAAGCCTTGCCATCAAGGAGGGAGAGGATAAAGGTGGTCTTCATGGCGTCAGAGGAAAATTGTGCAGGCTGTAGTGTGAAGTGCATGAAGCACTGGTTGAGAAAGCCTTGGCATTGCCTGGGGTCACCCGTATACCGGGAAGGAGCCGGTAATTGGAGGTGGGATTCGGCGGGTGCTGATGTAGCTAGAGGCATACCTGTGGCTGCGGAGGTGTCAAGGTGGGTGTTCAAGTGCTGTAGGGAGGTAGCCAGTGTTCCCAAAAATTGCTGCTGCTGCTGAATCTTCAACACCAGGCCTGGAATGGTCTGGAGGCCCGAAAGATCTGCCATGTCCATGGCCTCAGCAAACTGTTACGCAGAGAGGTGGACTCTTGGGCCGAGACGAGCTTGGTGCTACCTATAAGGAGGGCTTCCTACAGGTCCACATCGTCAGGAGGCGGACGCAGGTGATGGAGACCCAATTGGACCTTCCCCTATACCAGCCCTCATTCACCGAAGGTTGAGCCCTTGGGTGCCGGGGCCAGCAGGATTTAGGAGCGGGTCTCCAGAAGAAGATGAGCTTGAAGCCAGAAGGCGGAAGCAAGGTCGGGCATACCAGAGGTCGGAGCCAGCGGCGAGCAGGAGGATCCAGGAACGGATCAGAGGTCAGGGCAGGTGGTTAGCAGGTGAAACGATGAGCAGGCAGGCAGCACATAACGCAGAATCCAGTGTCGAGCCGAGTCAAGAACCAGAGGAGCAAGCCGAGGGGATGAGGAGCAGGGACTCACAGAGTGGAAACAGGACCACACGGAGCAGGAACAGAGCAACTAGTAGCTCTGAGCAGAGCGGGACCTGCTGCTGAGGCAAAGATGGGGCAGCAGGAGCTGCCTTAAGTAGGACTCGAGGGTGATGTCAGCATCTGGAGCCACGGGAGGTTTTCCCACTGCGGCTCCTTTAAATCTGGTGGAGAGCCACGTGTGTGCGCCTAGCAGCACCTGAAGCCGGCAGCAGGATTGGCTCCCCGCCGCGCTGGAAGGAGGCGACCGCAGCGGCTGGGAGGGCCGCGTGGAAGGCCAGGGCCGGCTCGGGAGGTGAGTGTGGCCAGTTGTGAGGTTCCGCGGCCGGCCACCGTAACAAAGACTGTTGCCCTAATTAGTGTTCTGGGGGAGAAAAAAGTTTTGCATAACAGGCGTCAATTAGTGCTTTACATTAATAAATGTAAAATTAACCCTGACCATAATTTTGAGCAATTGTAGGTCACTGGCAAAAAATGCATAAAAAAAAAGTTAGTGCGATTAAAAAGAGCTTGCACGCGCGATGAACCCATGAGAAAGAAGTTAAAAGTGGATGCAGAAATCTCGCTCTCCCAGGCCCGCCTCGCACCTTCTCGTAACTTCTCTGCGAGCAGGGAAAGGCTTAAACCGACCCTTCAATCACCCCCAAGGAATGAAAGATGAAGGAATGGGCGTGCCGCAGCCCCTCTCCCATCCAATCCCCACCCCTCTGGCACAAGAATATTTTCCTTTCTCCAAGCTGAAGGAGATTAAAACCTCGGAGGAAAGCTGCATGGTTTGGATCTACAGGCGCAATGCATTACTGTCCAGTGCTAGGAGCGAGAAATCAGGTACCTGGTCAGTCCCAGCGAGGGCAAAATAATCACCATGAACACCAGGAAGAAATAACACTTGTGCATCGTTAGCTGATTCTCGTTGGACCTAAAAATAAATAAGAAAGTGACAGCATGTGACAGAGACAGAAAGAGATGAGCAAACACATGGTGAGTACAGCTGAGAGACACACGGAGAGAGAGTGCAATGTACACACACACACACACACACACGATACAGCTAAGAGACACACGGAGAGAGAGTGCAATGTACACAGACACACACACACACACACGATACAGCTAAGAGACACACGGAGAGAGAGTGCAATGTACACACACACACACACACACGATACAGCTAAGAGACACATGGAGAGAGTGCAGTACACACACACACACACGATACAGCTAAGAGACACAAGGAGAGAGAGTGCAATGTACACACACACGATACAGCTGAGAGACACATAGAGAGAGTGCAATACACACATACACACACACAATACAGATGAGAGACACACGGAGAGAGAGTGCAGTGTACACACACACACACACACACACACGATACAGCTAAGAGACACATGGAGAGAGTGCGATGTACACACACACACACACGATACAGCTGAGAGACACATTGAGAGAGTGCAATGTACACACACACACACACACACGATACAGCTAAGAGACACATGGAGAGAGTGCGATGTACACACACACACACGATACAGCTGAGAGACACACCGAGAGAGAGTGCGATGTACACACACACACACACACAATACATCTAAGAGACACACCGAGAGAGAGTGCGATGTACACACAGACACACACAATACATCTAAGAGACACACCGAGAGAGAGTGCGATGTACACACAGACACAGAATACAGCTGAAACACATACACATGAAGTAAAGAATACACACACATAGTACAGCTGAGAGACACACAGAATGCAACGCAGTTGTACACACAGAGTATGCAACACATATATGGCCAGTGCAGCTGAGAGACACACACAAACACACTGAGTGAGTGAAAGCAGTGCACACAGTGTGTGACACACATGGGGTATGAAACAGAAGCAGAGACACTGGCAGACAAAGAGAGGTTTGTAAACTCTCACTTCCCCTCTTACTGTCTGAATCCAAAGCCCTGAGCCTTAGATGAGTGGGTGACTGAGCCCTGGGGTCATGAATAAGGAGGGGAGGCTCTCCTGCCCTGTTGCATACAGAAGCACACGCCAGTAGAAGGATTGCACACATGCACGGCATAATGAACACGTGCAGAGAAAGAGCCAGGCACACTCACCAAGGTAAGCACAGGCCCACCCATCTCTTCCTACTGTGTAGCCACAGGCAGAGGTGCCAGCTGGCTAGCAGGTAGCCATCCTGGCACACTGCCTCCCTCCTGTCACTGCCACCACCTCTCCTTCCCTTCTACAAGTCTTCACTCTCCACCCAACTCATCTGTAAGCTGAAGTGGTGGAGCTGTGCGGGGAGCTCAGGAAACAGCAGCAGCAGCCACATTGTGCCCCCCAGTACCTGCCCTGTGAGCCAGAGCCCTGTCCCCACGGCACCCCCTCCTCCTCACATGGGTCAGGAAACAAAGAAGGAGAAGGACATTACCTGGTCCAGTGAGACTCCAAGAAAGCAGAGTAATACACCACGAAGGGCAGGAACACGGAGAAGGCCCAGAGCAGCAGGGTCGGGAAAAACTGGGTGACGATGGGATTCTGGGAAGCAAGTGAGGGGAGAGGAAGGACACATGAGCATGAAATACCCTGAACCTCCCTCCCTCCCCTGATACAGGCTCACAGGATTTTCCTTTCATCTATGGAGTGAAAAGGGGAGGGGACAAGGGCAGACGTGAAGGGTAGATGGAGGGAGGGAGTGAGGAGTCAGAGGGAGGGAGGAGAAGGAGTCAGAGGAGCTCCTAGGGTAGTAACTGCCTCTCCGTGCAGGTCACCCATATGTTTCTAATAAGGGTAGTAACAGCTGCTCCATGCAGGTTACCCTATGTTTCTGTTAAGGGTAGTGACTGCTGCTCTGGGCAGGTTACCCCCATGTTTCTGTCACTGAGGTCGATGACCCTAAGGTGGTCCTCCTGTTCCATAGAGATGAGCTGGGACCCCTAATTCCTGCCATTCTGGAGGAATTAGGGATTGCTGCGCCTCCCGAAGAGTCTCGTTTGGGCTCGATGGACCCAGTATTGTTGGGCCTGAGTGGTACTCCTACAGCCTTTCCATTCCATTTTTTGGCTATGGACCTACTTTTTCGTGAATGGGATACTCCGGATTTGGGGTTAAAGGTCACAAAGGCTATGGATAAGCTTTACCCCCTCTCAGAAGATATTTTGGACATGCTTTGGGTTCCGAAGGTGGATGCTGCGGTTTCTGCAGTGACAAAAAAAGACTACTATTCCGGTCACGGGGGCCACAGCTCTGAAGGACCTTCAGGATCGGAAGCTAGAGGTGCAGCTTAAGAAGATCTTTGAAGTCTCCGCCCTAGGGGTCCGGGCGGCGATGTGTAGCAATTTTGCCCTGAGGGCAGTCCTTCGCTGGGTGCAACAATTGCTAGCCAACGAGGGCCTTTCCGAAGACGAAGCTCGGCAGGCTGGCTGCCTCGAAGCAGTGGTGGCCTATAGTGCTGATGCTCTTTATGATCTGCGAACTTCAGCTCGTTCCATGGTTTCGGCAGTATCCGCACGCAAATTATTGTGGTTGAGAAATTGGTCAGCGGATGGAGCCTCCAAATCCCGGTTGGGTTCTTTGCCCTTTAAGGGAAAACTTCTCTTTGGAAAGGAATTGGAAGACATGATTCAGTCACTGGGTGAGAATAAGGTTCATCGCCTACCAGAAGACAGGGCGTGATCCAGAGGAACTTTCTCGGTGCGGTCCCGATTCAGAGGGACTCTTAAATCTCGTCCAGCTCACACGAACACTTCTTCCTTTCATCCTACAGCGAGCCAACAACAGTCTTGGTCACAACCCTTTCGAGGCCGGCGCTTCGGCAGATCTGGTGCCTCGCAGGCGACTTCAGGTGGTAAGGCTGTACAATGATGTCTGGCCGGTCAATTCCTCCGTACTGAAGGTAGGGGGCAGACTGTCTCTGTTTTACGAGGAATGGGCCACAATCACGTCGGATCAGTGGGTGCTTTCAGTGATAAAACAAGGCTATGCTTTAGATTTTGCACGCCATCCCAGCCCGCGATTCTTAATATCCCCATACAGGTATGCTGAAAAGCGGCAAGCGGTCAAACACACTTTGCAGCGTCTTCTAGATCTGGGGGAGATCATTCCGATGCCTCCACCAGAACAGCGAAGGGGACATTATTCCATATACTTCGTCGTTCCAAAAAAGGAGGGTTCCTTTCGACCCATCCTCGATCTAAAGCGTGTCAACAGATGCCTTCGGATCCCCCGTTTTCACATGGAGATGTTATGATCGGTCATAGCTTCCATGCGACTGGGAGAGTTTCTGGCTTCTCTAGACCTGACAGAGGTGTATTTACACATCGGGATCAGAGCAGACCACCAGAAATATATGAATTTTTCATTCTGGGAAAACACTACCAGTTTCAAGCTCTACCATTCAGTCTTGCAACAACCCCCAGAACGTTTACCAAGATTATGGTGGTAGTGGCAGCTCAACTTCGCCGGGAGGGCTTGTTGGTGCATCCGTACTTGGATGATTGGTTGATACAGGCGAAGTCCGAAATTCTGTGTCAATCAGCGATCCACCGGGTACTGCAGTTGTTGAAGTTTCTCGGTTGGGTGGTCAACTTGGCCAAAAGTCACCTCATCCCCTCCCAATCATTGGAGTTTTTGGGAGCTTTGTTCGACACCTGTCAGGGAAGAGTTTTTCTTACGTCGGACCACAGCCTCAAACTGCAGGGTCAAGTAAAGACTTTGTTAATGAAACATCCTCCGACGGTCTGGGATTACTTGCAGATACTAGGTTCCATGTCTTCGACGCTAGAGCTGGTCCCATGTTCATTCGCGCACACGCGGCCCTTGCAATCAGCATTGCTTTCCCGGTGGGGTCCAATTTCCGAACAGTTCTACCTTCCCCTGCCACTGACGGAGTCTGCTCAGTCCAGTCTAGTTTGGTGGTTGGGCTCGGACAATCTACTCCATGGAGTCCCGCTGATGGACCCAGATTGGACGGTAGTCACCAAGGATGCCAGTCTTTCCGGTTGGAGAGCGGTTTGCTTGCGGAAGTCGGTGCAGGGGCTCTGGTCCCCAGCAGAGTCTCGGTGGTCGATCAATTGACTGGAGACCAGAGCGGTGCGTCTGGCATTGCAGGCCTTCCTTCCTCTCGTCCTAGGAAAGTCGGTCAGGGTGCTGTCTGACAATGCGACCACAGTGGCCTACATCAACTGCCAGGGTGGAAACAGGAGTCGTTGGACGAACGCCTCCCGATCTTTTGGGTATTAGAAAGTACCAGGAATAGAACCCGAGACCTTGCTGAGGGAATGGTACTGGTTCTATTGCTCTCGACTGGAGTAGAAGGGAGACCTCCTGCTCCAGGAGCAATGAATGGTCAGATGTTTTCCACGCCATTAGAGGCGGGGAATCCGGTGGGATGGAGAGAAAATTGAGATGATAGCCCTGAGCAATTATTGCTAGGACCCAGTGGTCTGAGGAGATTGATTGCCATATGTTGTTGAAATGGCATAACCGTCCTCCCACTGGTATGTGTGGTAATGGTATCTGGCTGCTGCTCTCTACACGAGAGTCAAAAGCCAGAAGCAGGGCCCAGCTGGGGGGCTGTCTGTGGCTTTTGTTTTCGGGTCTGACGAGACTGTGATTTGAGGAATGGTCTCGCAGAATGACATCTGGCTGCTGGCGGGTAGGACTTCTTTGGTCTGTAGAAAGACTTTTTAGAGTCCTTCTGGAAAGGCTGTTTGGAAGGATAATCCAAAGGTATCAGAGAGAGCTGTTTGAGAGTCTCATGATGGTCCTTTAATTCAGCCACTGTCTTTTGAATCTGCTCACCAAAGAGATTGTCTCCTATACAGGGAAGGTCAGACAACCTATCTTGGGCTTCTGGTCGAAGGTCTGAAGACTTGAGCCAAGACCATTGTCTTGCTGAAATAGCAGCTGCAGATACTCTGGTTGCAGTGTCGAAGATGTCATAACATGATCTGATCTCATGTTTTCCTGCCTCCAAACCCTTGTTAATTAGGGTGTGGAGTTGTTCTGGAAGTGACTGAGGCATGGAGGTTGTCAACTCCTGCATCTTCTTAAAAATGACCCTATTATATTGGGTCTTATAGAGTTGGTAAGCGGAAATTCAGAGGATCAACATTGATCCTTGAAAAACTCGGCGACCAGTGGTATCTAAAAACTTCTGTTCCTTGCCAGGGGGAAAGGAAGTGTGAGGTTTCGATCTTTTCTCTCTCTTTAGCGCAGATTCAACCACCACAGATTGGTGATCCAACTGAGGCTTCTGAAAGCCTGGAGCTGACTGCACCAAATGGGTGGAGTCAGTTTTCCTGTGGACTGGTGCAATGGAGCCAGGATGTTCCCAGTTCTTCTTGACGAGATCTAGAAGAACTTGGTAGATAGGGATGGAGGTGATTTCCTTGGGCGCATCCAGGAATTGAAGCAACTTCATCGTTGTAATTGGAAGGGGACCAATTCAGACATTTCCTTCACAAAATTTATGAAAGAAAGGTCCTCAGGAGGAGAATGCTTTCTACTCTCAGTGGGTGAAGGAGGTGATGGCAAGTCATCGGTGTCTTGTGAGGAATCATCAGTCCAGGTATCATAAGGATCAGCACCTGTCCCTCTAGGAACTGGAGAGGGTCGGGGGAGTTGGATAGCTGAAGGTCCCGGTCTAGGCTCTGAAGGCATGGAAGGAATAACCTGAGGCACCGATGAAATCAATAAAGACCTCGGCGCAGGCATCGAGGGCATCGGTGGATGGCTCGATGGCGCTGATGGAGGAATCGGCACCGATCTCGATGGCTGAGGCAGAACTCCTGATGGAGTAATGCGGAACGGTGTTTCTCCTCCCGATGATAAAGTAAGCGGGGAGGGTACCGGAGCCATCAGTGACCCGGGGTCCATCGGTGGAGAAGCGGCTATAAGCGCTTCCATTCTCAATAGCAGCGGTGCCAAGGCTGCTGGAATCGAGTCAGTAGCCGGTTCCACTATCGGTACCGATGTCGGTGCCAGGGGAACCTGGAGTTGGTGCATCGCCTTGTCGATAGACTCCTGAACCATCCAGTCCAGTTCTTCTCGGAGACCTGGAGCAAGCAGCCCCGGCTCCGGAACAGAAGAAGGAGGCAGAGGCATAGCCGGAGGGACCACCGTTAAAGGCGGAGTTGCAGCTCCCGATGCCTTGTCAGGCGAGGATTGCCTCGGTGACCCGGTCGCCGAAAAGGTCGGTGCCCTTTCTGGATGGGGTTTCTTCGACGGCGGTTTGGACGATGGTGAGGTTGATGGTTTCGCTCCCTCGATGGTCCGAGACTGTCGGTGCCGATGGCGATCTTTCTCTTTACGATCCCCTCGGTCCTGAGGGGGAGAAGAGGGCGTCGAAGGCTGAGAAGTTGTCGATGCCGGAAGGTCACCGGTCGGTGGTCGATGCTGGCGCGACGTTGACGGTGCCAGTTCAGATGATGTCGATGCAATGGACGGAGTCGGGGTTTGAGCACGGAAGAGAAGTCCCATCTTCTCCATTCTGGCCTTGCGACCTTTTGGTGTCATTAGGGCACATTTGGTGCAGGTCAAAACATTGTGCTCTTGTCCAAGACACATTACACAGACATTATGAGGGTCCGTAATGGACATGGTATGAGTACAGTCCGGGCACCGACTGAACCCCGACACCACGGCCATAGAAAAAAATCGAGCCGCGGTAGGTCGACGGCCATTAGGCTGCAAGGGCTAAACTCGACGGTAATCAATGGAAAACGGGTAAAAACTTACCGGAGTACCGCGGACTGAAAAAGGTAACGGAGGGACCCCTGTGGGGCAATTTAACTTTTAATAATTCTGTGAGGAAAATTCCTGTCAGGAGTCCTTGCAGAGCTCCTTAACCACGTGGCTACTGCTGTGCGGAAAAAAGAAGACTGAAGAGGGACCCCTGCTGGCTGCAGGGTTAGTGCCATGCTGGGCATGCCCAGTAGGGGCCAGTCAAAGTTGTAGAAACTCTGACAAAAGTGTTCCGTGATTTGGCTCCATTCTGTGATGTCACCCATATGTGAGTACTACCATCCTGCTTGTCCTGTGAGAATAGTAATATTAATAATCAAAACCAAGCATTGTCAAACCCATAACAAAATTACTGCTAGCAACATTTGTACGAGGTGAGCAGCCTTCCTGATAATTCATACAATGCCGCTGCTTGAACGTGCTTTGATTTTGGACTTGGCCGTAGACGCAGTCCTGTGCTAGGTTGGTCAGTGGTACCAAGCGCACTTTCCACATCACATCGACCATTCATCATCTTCAATGGTTATCCGTTCGCTTCAGAGTTCAGTCCAATATATTGCTTCTCATCCACAAACTCATTAGCATTTCGTTTTTACCTTGGATCAATTTTCTGCTATGGATATATCAACCGACTAGGAACCTGAGCTCCTAGGGCCTACAGTACGAGCAGCTAGACGATCAGTGCTTTTTTGATGGCTGCGCCTGCCATGTGGAATACCTTACCTGCAGCCTTGAGACTAATAGTGCTCTAAATCATTCAGACAGCATTAAGATCTTTCCTGATGAATCAAGCATTTATGTAAAATTATACCCTCACTCCAAGATCTCAGCTCCCAGTTGTGCTCGTATTTTGTCTGTTAAGTTATGTTGTGCTTTATTTAATGGTATTTTATTAGGTATGTTTATTTTTGTAAATTGCTCTGGGCTTTTGCAATTACAAAATTTTAATAAATACAAATACAGATGATGTCTGTGTATCAGTACCTCAGACTGCAAATGTTGGGGCCCATTAGGCTGTTGTCTGAATCCAATAGGAGGGGGCTTTGGAGAGGACGGGGGTGGTGTGGTAGAGAGAGAGAGACAAAGCGACATGGGGAAGGAGGGCAGAGAGAACGAGGGGCACAGAGGGATAAAGGGAGGAAAGCCTCCATATGCACCCTCCCCTAAGTGACCCACTCCCTCTGCAACCTAACAGGGGACTGGAGTCCCAACACCCCTCCCTCATCTGACAGAAGCCAGGAGCCTCTGCCCCACCTCCCTCTCCAACCTAACATGGGACTGGAGTCCCAACACCCCTCCCTCAACTGACAGAAGCCAGGAGCCTCTGCCCTCTCCAACCTAATAGGGGACTGGAGCCCCAACACCCCTCCCTCATCTGACAGAAGCCAGGAGCCTCTGCCCCACCTCCCTCTCCAACCTAACAGGGGACTGGATTCCCAACACCCCTCCCTCATCTGACAGAATCCAGGAGCCTCTGCCCCACCTCCCTCTCCAACCTAACATGGGACTGGAGTCCCAACACCCCTCCCTCATCTGATAGAAGCCAGGAGCCTCTGCCCCACCTCCCTCTCCAACCTAACATGGGACTGGAGTCCCAACACCCCTCCCTCATCTGACAGAATCCAGGAGCCTCTGCCCCACCTCCCTCTCCAACCTAACAGGGGACTGGATCCCCAACACCCCTCCCTCATCTGACAGAATCCAGGAGCCTCTGCCCCACCTCCCTCTCCAACCTAACATGGGACTGGAGTCCCAACACCCCTCCCTCATCTGATAGAAGCCAGGAGCCTCTGCCCCACCTCCCTCTCCAACCTAACATGGGACTGGAGTCCCAACACCCCTCCCTCAACTGACAGGAGCCTCTACCCCACCTCCCTCTCCAACCTAACAGGGAACTGGAGTCCCAACACCCCTCCCCTCATCTGATAGAAGCCAGGAGCCTCTGCCCCACCTCCCTCTCCAACCTAACATGGGACTGGAGTCCCAACACCCCTCCCTCAACTGACAGAAGCCTCTACCCCACCTCCCTCTCCAACCTAACAGGGAACTGGAGTCCCAACACCCCTCCCTCATCTGATAGAAGCCAGGAGCCTCTGCCCCACCTCCCTCTCCAACCTAACATGGGACTGGAGCCCCAACACCCCTCCCTCAACTGACAGGAGCCTCTGCCCCCACCTCCCTCTCCAACCTAACAGGGAACTGGAGTCCCAACACCCCTCCCTCATCTGATAGAAGCCAGGAGCCTCTGCCCCACCTCCCTCTCTAACTTAACAGGGGACTGGAGCCGCAACACCCCTCCCTCATCTGACAGAAGCCAGGAGCTCTGCCCCACCTCCCTCTTCAACCTAACAGGGAACTGGAGCCCCAACACCCCTCCCTCATCTGACAGAAGCCAGGAGCCTCTGCCCCACCTCCCTCTCCAACCTAACAGGGAACTGGAGCCCCAACACCCCTCCCTCATCTGACAGAAGCCAGGAGCCTCTGCCCCACCTCCCTCTCCAACCTAACAGGGGACTGGATCCCCAACACCCCTCCCTCATCTGACAGAAGCCAGGAGCCTCTGCCCTCTCCAACCTAATAGGGGACTGGAGCCCCAACACCTCTCCCTCATCTGACAGAAGCCAGGAGCCTCTGCCCCACCTCCCTCTCCAACCTAACAGGGGACTGGATCCCCAACACCCCTCCCTCATCTGACAGAAGCCTCTACCCCACCTCCCTCTCCAACCTAACAGGGAACTGGAGTCCCAACACCCCTCCCTCATCTGATAGAAGCCAGGAGCCTCTGCCCCACCTCCCTCTCCAACCTAACATGGGACTGGAGTCCCAACACCCCTCCCTCAACTGACAGAAGCCAGGAGCCTCTGCCCTCTCCAACCTAATAGGGGACTGGAGCCCCAACACCCCTCCCTCATCTGACAGAAGCCAGGAGCCTCTGCCCCACCTCCCTCTCTAACTTAACAGGGGACTGGAGCCGCAACACCCCTCCCTCATCTGACAGAAGCCAGGAGCTCTGCCCCACCTCCCTCTCCAACCTAACAGGGAACTGGAGCCCCAACACCCCTCCCTCATCTGACAGAAGCCAGGAGCCTCTGCCCCACCTCCCTCTCCAACCTAACAGGGGACTGGAGCCCCAACACCCCTCCCTCATCTGACAGAAGCCAGGAGCCTCTGCCCCACCTCCCTCTCCAACCTAACAGGGGACCGGAGTCCCAACACCCCTCCCTCATCTGACAGAAGCCAGGAGCCTCTGCCCCACCTCCCTCTCCAACCTAACAGGGAACTGGAGCCCCAACACCCCTCCCTCATCTGACAGAAGCCAGGAGCCTCTGCCCCACCTCCCTCTCCACCTAACATGGGACTGGAGTCCCAACACCCCTCCCTCATCTGACAGAAGCCAGGAGCCTCTGCCCCACCTCCCTCTCCAACCTAACATGGGACTGGTGTCCCAGCACCTCTCCCTCATCTGACAGAAGCCAGGAGCCTCTGCCCCACCTCCCTCTCCAACCTAACATGGGACTGGTGTCCCAACACCCCTCCCTCATCTGACAGAGGACTGGAGTTGCTCACCTCCCTCTCCAGCCAGAGGACTGGAGCCCACCCTTTTCCTTCTCCAGTGTAACAGAGACTTCAAGCTCAACCCACCTCCCTCTCAACCTAATAGGGAACTGGACCCTGCTCCTCCTCCCTCTGCAGTCTAACAGGGGCCTGGAGCTCACCCCACCTCCTTCTGCAGTATAAGAGGGATCTGGAGTCTTCCCCTCCGTTGGCAGATAGACAGTGGCACCTTTAAGCTCTCCACAGGATAAGTGACGTTGAACTTGTCCATGGTGTTGACGATGATGGCAGGTGTGGTGAGAAAGAAGAGCAGAAGAAAGAGGCAGACATTGAGGACGAGGAACCTAAGCCACCAGCCTGTACCTTGTACTGAGAGATTCTCCCTGAAAGGAAACAGAGAAGCCAAGATGTCACACACAGAGAGAGAGCGGACATGGCCCACAAGCTCAGAGATCGCCAATGATCACATGGGCTCAAACAAGTCCCCCCCCCCACCCAGATGAGAGCCAATGTGTCACATGGGCTCAGAGATATCCCCCTCCCCCAGAGAGAGCCAATGAGTCACATGGGCCCAGAGATATCCCCCCTCCCCCAGAGAGAGACAATGAGTCACATGGGCCCAGAGATATCCCCCCTCCCCCAGAGAGAGCCAATGAGTCACATGGGCTCAGAGATATCCCCCTCCCCCAGAGAGAGCCAATGAGTCACATGGGCCCAGAGATATTCCCCCTCCCCCAGAGAGAGCCAATGAGTCACATGGGCCCAGAGATATTCCCCCTCCCCCAGAGAGAGCCAATGAGTCACATGGGCCCAGAGATATCCCCCTCCCCCAGAGAGAGCCAATGAGTCACATGGGCTCAAACAAGTCCCCCCACCCCCCCCCTGATGAGAGCCAATGTGTCACATGGGCTCAGAGATTTCCCCATCCCCAGAGAGAGCCAATGAGTCACATGGGCCCAGAGATATCCCCCTCCCCCAGAGAGAGCCAATGAGTAACATGGGCCCAGAGATATCCCCCTCCCCCAGAGAGAGCCAATGAGTCACATGGGCCCAGAGATATTCCCCCTCCCCCAGAGAGAGCCAATGTGTCACATGGGCCCAGAGATATCCCCATCCCCAGAGAGAGCCAATGAGTCACATGGGCCCAGAGATATCCCCCTCCCCCAGAGAGAGCCAATGAGTCACATGGGCCCAGAGATATTCCCCCTCCCCCAGAGAGAGCCAATGTGTCACATGGGCCCAGAGATATCCCATCCCCAGAGAGAGCCAATGAGTCACATGGGCCCAGAGATATCCCCCCTCCCCAGAGAGAGCCAATGAGTCACATGGGCCCAGAGATATCCCCCCTCCCCCAGAGAGAGCCAATGATCACATGGGCCCAGAGATATCCCCCCCCCCCCAGAGAGAGCCAATGAGTCACATGGGCTCAGAGATTTCCCCATCCCCAGAGAGAGCCAATGAGTCACATGGGCCCAGAGATATCCCCCTCCCCCGAGAGAGCCAATGAGTCACATGGGCCCAGAGATATCCCCCTCCCCCAGAGAGAGCCAATGAATCACATGGGCCCAGAGATATTCCCCCTCCCCCAGAGAGATCCAATGAGTCACATGGGCCCAGAGATATTCCCCCTCCCCCAGAGAGAGCCAATGAATCACATGGGCCCAGAGATATCCCCCCTCCCCCAGAGAGAGCCAATGAGTCACATGGGCCCAGAGATATTCCCCCTCCCCCAGAGACAGCCAATGAGTCACATGGGCCCAGAGATATCCCCCTCCCCCAGAGAGAGCCAATGAGTCACATGGGCCCAGAGATATTCCCCCTCCCCCAGAGAGAGCCAATGAGTCACATGGGCCCAGAGATATTCCCCCTCCCCCAGAGAGAGCCAATGAGTCACATGGGCCCAGAGATATCCCCCCTCCCCCAGAGAGAGCCAATGAGTCACATGGGCTCAAACAAGTCCCCCCACCCCCACCCTGATGAGAGCCAATGTGTCACATGGGCTCAGAGATTTCCCCATCCCCAGAGAGAGCCAATGAGTCACATGGGCCCAGAGATATCCCCCTCCCCCAGAGAGAGCCAATGAGTCACATGGGCCCAGAGATATTCCCCCTCCCCCAGAGAGAGCCAATGTGTCACATGGGCCCAGAGATATCCCCATCCCCAGAGAGAGCCAATGAGTCACATGGGCCCAGAGATATCCCCCTCCCCCAGAGAGAGCCAATGAGTCACATGGGCCCAGAGATATTCCCCCTCCCCCAGAGAGAGCCAATGTGTCACATGGGCCCAGAGATATCCCCATCCCCAGAGAGAGCCAATGAGTCACATGGGCCCAGAGATATCCCCCCTCCCCCAGAGAGAGCCAATGAGTCACATGGGCCCAGAGATATCCCCCCTCCCCCAGAGAGAGCCAATGATCACATGGGCCCAGAGATATCCCCCCTCCCCCAGAGAGAGCCAATGAGTCACATGGGCTCAGAGATTTCCCCATCCCCAGAGAGAGCCAATGAGTCACATGGGCCCAGAGATATCCCCCCCCCCCGAGAGAGCCAATGAGTCACATGGGCCCAGAGATATCCCCCTCCCCCCAGAGAGAGCCAATGAATCACATGGGCCCAGAGATATTCCCCCTCCCCCAGAGAGATCCAATGAGTCACATGGGCCCAGAGATATTCCCCCTCCCCCAGAGAGAGCCAATGAATCACATGGGCCCAGAGATATCCCCCCTCCCCCAGAGAGAGCCAATGAGTCACATGGGCCCAGAGATATTCCCCCTCCCCCAGAGACAGCCAATGAGTCACATGGGCCCAGAGATATCCCCCTCCCCCAGAGAGAGCCAATGAGTCACATGGGCCCAGAGATATCCCCCTCCCCCAGAGAGAGCCAATGAATCACATGGGCCCAGAGATATTCCCCCTCCCCCAGAGAGATCCAATGAGTCACATGGGCCCAGAGATATTCCCCCTCCCCCAGAGAGAGCCAATGAATCACATGGGCCCAGAGATATCCCCCCTCCCCCAGAGACAGCCAAGGAGTCACATGGGCCCAGAGATATTCCCCCTCCCCCAGAGACAGCCAATGAGTCACATGGGCCCAGAGATATCCCCCTCCCCCAGAGAGAGCCAATGAGTCACATGGGCCCAGAGATATTCCCCCTCCCCCAGAGAGATCCAATGAGTCACATGGGCCCAGAGATATTCCCCCTCCCCCAGAGAGAGCCAATGAATCACATGGGCCCAGAGATATCCCCCCTCCCCCAGAGAGAGCCAATGAGTCACATGGGCCCAGAGATATTCCCCCTCCCCCAGAGAGAGCCAATGAATCACATGGGCCCAGAGATATCCCCCTCCCCCAGAGAGAGCCAATGAGTCACATGGGCCCAGAGATATCCCCCTCCCCCAGAGAGAGCCAATGAATCACATGGGCCCAGAGATATTCCCCCTCCCCCAGAGAGATCCAATGAGTCACATGGGCCCAGAGATATTCCCCCTCCCCCAGAGAGAGCCAATGAATCACATGGGCCCAGAGATATCCCCCCTCCCCCAGAGAGAGCCAATGAGTCACATGGGCCCAGAGATATTCCCCCTCCCCCAGAGACAGCCAATGAGTCACATGGGCCCAGAGATATCCCCCTCCCCCAGAGAGAGCCAATGAGTCACATGGGCCCAGAGATATTCCCCCTCCCCCAGAGAGAGCCAATGAGTCACATGGGCCCAGAGATATCCCCCTCCCCCAGAGAGAGCCAATGAGTCACATGGGCCCAGAGATATCCCCCTCCCCCAGAGAGAGCCAATGAGTCACATGGGCCCAGAGATATCCCCCCTCCCCCAGAGAGAGCCAATGAGTCACATGGGCCCAGAGATATTCCCCCTCCCCCAGAGACAGCCAATGAGTCACATGGGCCCAGAGATATCCCCCTCCCCCAGAGAGAGCCAATGAGTCACATGGGCCCAGAGATATCCCCCTCCCCCAGAGAGAGCCAATGAGTCACATGGGCCCAGAGATATCCCCCCTCCCCCAGAGAGAGCCAATGAGTCACATGGGCCCAGAGATATTCCCCCTCCCCCAGAGAGAGCCAATGAGTCACATGGGCCCAGAGATATTCCCCCTCCCCCAGAGAGATCCAATGAGTCACATGGGCCCAGAGATATTCCCCCTCCCCCAGAGAGAGCCAATGAATCACATGGGCCCAGAAGATATCCCCCCTCCCCCAGAGAGAGCCAATGAGTCACATGGGCCCAGAGATATTCCCCCTCCCCCAGAGAGAGCCAATGAGTCACATGGGCCCAGAGATATCCCCTTCCCCCAGAGAGAGCCAATTAGTCACATGGGCCCAGAGATATCCCCCTCCCCCAGAGAGAGCCAATGAATCACATGGGCCCAGAGATATTCCCCCTCCCCCAGAGAGATCCAATGAGTCACATGGGCCCAGAGATATTCCCCCTCCCCCAGAGAGAGCCAATGAATCACATGGGCCCAGAGATATCCCCCCTCCCCCAGAGAGAGCCAATGAGTCACATGGGCCCAGAGATATTCCCCCTCCCCCAGAGACAGCCAATGAGTCACATGGGCCCAGAGATATCCCCCTCCCCCAGAGAGAGCCAATGAGTCACATGGGCCCAGAGATATCCCCCTCCCCCAGAGAGAGCCAATGAATCACATGGGCCAGAGATATTCCCCCTCCCCCAGAGAGATCCAATGAGTCACATGGGCCCAGAGATATTCCCCCCCCCCCAGAGAGAGCCAATGAATCACATGGGCCCAGAGATATCCCCCCCTCCCCCAGAGAGAGCCAAGGAGTCACATGGGCCCAGAGATATTCCCCCTCCCCCAGAGACAGCCAATGAGTCACATGGGCCCAGAGATATCCCCCTCCCCCAGAGAGAGCCAATGAGTCACATGGGCCCAGAGATATTCCCCCTCCCCCAGAGAGATCCAATGAGTCACATGGGCCCAGAGATATTCCCCCTCCCCCAGAGAGAGCCAATGAATCACATGGGCCCAGAGATATCCCCCCTCCCCCAGAGAGAGCCAATGAGTCACATGGGCCCAGAGATATTCCCCCTCCCCCAGAGAGAGCCAATGAATCACATGGGCCCAGAGATATCCCCCCTCCCCCAGAGAGAGCCAATGAGTCACATGGGCCCAGAGATATCCCCCCCCCCCCCCAGAGAGAGAGCCAATATTCATGGCCCAGAGAATTCCCCCCCCCCCAGAGACAGCCAATGAGTCACATGGGCCCAGAGATATCCCCCTCCCCCAGAGAGAGCCAATGAGTCACATGGGCCCAGAGATATCCCCCTCCCCCAGAGAGAGCCAATGAGTCACATGGGCCCAGAGATATCCCCCCTCCCCCAGAGAGAGCCAATGAGTCACATGGGCCCAGAGATATTCCCCCCTCCCCCAGAGAGAGCCAATGTGTCACATGGGCCCAGAGATATCCCCCCCTCCCCCAGAGAGAGCCAATGTGTCACATGGGCCCAGAGATATCCCCCCTCCCCCAGAGAGAGCCAATGTGTCACATGGGCCCAGAGATATCCCCCTCTCCCAGAGAGAGAGAGAGTAAATCCCATGAGTAGGGTGCAGAAGCGGTGCCAGCCGTTACCAGATAATGTTGCTGGGGGCTGGTGCATAGTGCACCCTCCAGTGGTGCGAGCTGACCACGGTGGTGACGGAGGACTGCTGGGGGCGGCGGCGGCAGCACACCTGCTTGTAGTCCTTCAGGATCCTGTAGGAGAGGAGAAGAGAGCCAGGTTGGGGCTTGGGTACCCGCGAGATCCCCCGAGACAGACACGATCCCTGCCTTTCCCGTTAACGCTCAAGGCATGGGAAAGACCTGAAAGCGGTGCCAGAAACAGGAATATCATTTCCCCATCGAATCGCTTTAGAGGGTCCAGAGCTGACGTCTCTCCCTGCTTGACAGCTCCTGGCTGCTTCTGCTCACCCTCACTCCCTCTCTGAGGGTAGCACAAGCCGCGGGTACACGGCCTGAGCTCAGGACTCTTCTAAAGAGGAGGCGTGAGCAGTCTGTGCACGGCGGCGGGCAGGGGAGACATTAGGACAGTCCCTAAGATTAAGGAGAGAAAGCTGCCAGGCACAGGAGGAAGGCTGGAGCCCCCTGCTACTTGCCACACTCACACCGCTGTCATCCTCTCATCCTGGAAGCTGACAAAGGCCATGTCCAGCCGCTTCAGGCCGATGCGGTTCCGCTCGGCATTGAATTCATCCGTCAGCCTCTCCTCCAGCTCCCCGTAGTACTGCTCGGCATCCACCTTCCAAGGAGAGGGCAGGGAGGGGGCGGAAGGGCAGGGGGAAGGCAGAGAAGGGGAGGCTCCTGTTAGGAACATTTAGTGCTTTCTGGTGAAGGTGGACTCTGAGCACAGGCCCAGCGGTGAGACCCTGCACACTCGTGATCCCAGTCCCTCCCATCCCCGCCACTTACTCTCTCTGGAGCTCAGCTGCACCGCCCTGCACCCCAGGGAAACCCGGGCTACACTGGGGCCGAGCAGCCTCTTACTCTGCTGCTCTGAGGCACTGCACCTCTTTCTTCCTCAGCCTTATACTGTGAAAGTGCATCGTATTGAAATGCACCTCTCGTCCTGTTTTACACTTTAATGATATTCGCTTCCAGCTGGATGGAGAACGGCTTCAAGCACAATCGCACCTGTGACCCTCCTCGTCCAGCTCATTGCTCTGAATACTGGGCCGGGGGCAGGCCCTCCCCCCCACTCCTACGCCTGGGCACTGCCAGTGAAGCTGGTTCTTGTATGACACCCGCCCACACACACACACACACACCCCCGCCCACACACACACATACCCCCGCCCACACACACACACACCCCGCCCACACACACACACACACATACCCCGCCCACACACACACACACCCCCGCCCACACACACACCCCCGCCCACACCCACCCACACACACACACCCGTCCACACACACACCCGCCCACACACACACACACACACACATACACACACACCCCCCCGCCCACACACACACACACCCCTGCCCACACACACACACATACACACACCCCCGCCCACAGACACACACACACACCGCCCACACACACACACACACCCGCCCACACACACACACACATTCACACACACACCCCCCACACACACACACACACACACACACACACCCCCGCCCACACACACACACCCCCGCCCACACCCCCACCCACACACACACCCGTCCACACACACACCGCCCACACACACACACACACACACATACCACACACCCCCCCGCCCACACACACACACACCCTGCCCACACACACCACACACACACACACACCCCCCACACACACACACACACACACACCCGCCCACACCCGCCCACACACACACACACATTCACACACACACCCCCCCACACACACACACACCCCCCACACACACCCACACCCCCGCCCACACCCCCACCCACACACACACCCGTCCACACACACACCCGCCCACACACACACACACACACACACATACACACAACCCGCCCACACACACCCCTGCTCACACACACACACACACACACACACACACACCCCCCACACACACACACCCCTGCCCACACACACACACACACACCCCCGCCCACACACACACACACACCCGCCCACACACACACACACACACACCACCCCCGCCCACACACACACACACCCCCGCCCACACACACACACCCACCCCCGCCCACACACACACACACACCCCCGCACACACACACACACACACACACACAGAAAGTTAGTTCCTGGTTCTGAATGGGCCACTCCCCGTCGCAGTGGCTCTTCTGAGCTGGTTTGGAGTGAGATCTGCAAACAGGACACTGGGTATGGAGCCAAGAAGCCTGAAAGGACCTGAAAACGTGAGGGGGCCTGAGAAGAAATGGCTGCCCCGCTGTATTTATATTTTTGTACGTGTTTATTCATTGCTTTTATTGATGTTGTAGTTATTTTCACTGTTCTTACTGATTGCTGTTAGCAGTTTTCTGTTATGTACTTTATAATTTTGAGAGGAAAATTGGTCCTTACCTGCTAATTTTCGCTCCTGTAGTACCACGGATCAGTCCAGACTCCTGGGTTTTGCCTCCCCTCCAGCAGATGGAGACAGAGAAGTTTGAAAGGACTCTGCCCTATATCCAGAGGTGCCACTGAGAGTCTGTCAGTATTACACTGTACCCAAGCAGAAAGGTTAAACCATAACTTCCATTCCCTGTATGTACCCGGATCAGTCCAGACAGTGGGTTATGTCCCCCTTCCAGCAGATGGAGTCAGAGGTACTACAGGAACAAAAATTAGCAGGTAAGGAATAATTTTCTTCTATAACACAACTTCCCACCGAAGAGCAGAGGGAATGTAAACCTGTAACGTAACTAACGAAACATGCCCATACTCACAACCCTGTAAGGGGGGCATACACTATAAGAACATTTGATAAACCTGCAGAATAACCAACGACCGAGCAGACTCTCCGTTACCCCCAACGCTGAAATGGGCGGGACTCTGGACTAATCCATGGTACTACAGGAACGAAAATTTGCAGGTAAGAACCAATTTTCCTTTTCCTGTACATACCCGGATCACTCCAGACTCCTGGGATATACCAAAGCTTCCCTAACCGGGATGGGACTGAGAGAGGCCCACTCAGAGTACACTAGCTCCAAAAGAACCAGGCTCTGGGGGCCCGGAGATCCAGGCGATAATGCCTGGCAAAAGTGTGTGTAGATTTCCAAGTAGCCACCCGGCAAATTTCCTGCGGCGACACCTGTTGACATTCTGCCCACGAGGTTGCTTGCGATCGATGAGCCCTGAAGACCAACCGGGATCGGATGGCCCTGAACTAGGTATGCAGAAACATAGAAACATAGAAATGACGGCAGAAGAAGACCAAACGGCCCATCCAGTCTGCCCAGCAAGCTTCACACTTTTTTTATTTTCTCATGCTTATCTGTTACTCTTGGCTCTTAGTAACCCTTTGGTTCTATTTCCCTTCCACCCCCACCATTAATGCAAAGAGCAGTGTTGGAGCTGCATCTAAGTGAAATATCTAGCTTAATTAGTTAGGGATAGTAACCGCCACAATAAGCAAGCTACACCCATGCTTATTTGTTTACCCAGACTATGTAATTCAGTCCTTGTTGGCTGTTGTCTGTATGTAGATCCACTTTTCTTCATTCCCCCTACTGTTGAAGCAGAGAGCTATGCTGGATATGCACGAAGTATCAGACTTTCTCCCCTGCCATTGAAGCAGAGAGCTGTGCTGGATATGCACGAAGTATCAGACTTTCTCCCCTGCCATTGAAGCAGAGAGCTATGCTGGTTATGCACTGAAAGTGAAGTATCAGGCTTATTTGGTTTGGGGTAGTAACCGCCGTAACATGCAAGCTACTCCCCGCTTTTTGTGAATGCAAATCTTTTTCACATTTCCTCTTGCCGTTGAAGCTTGGAGCAAGGCCTCTTTGAAGAATTCTCACTCCCCTGGGTCCAGCTGGTGGCGGCTGAGAAAATCGGCTTGCACATTGTCCACTCTGGCTATGTCAGAGGCTGCTATCTTGTGCAGGTGCTGCTCTGCCCAGCTGATCAAGAGCTGGGCCTCCATTATCACTGGTCGACTCTTGGTTCTGCCTTGATGATTGATGTAGGCTACCGTCGTCGCATTGTCAGACAGCACTCTTACAGACGTTCCCTTTACCAAGGGAAAGAGGGCCTGCAGAGCCAACCTCACCGCTCTGGTCTCCAACTGATTGATCAACCAGGAGGACTCCGTTCTTGACCACTGGCCTTGCACCTCTCTCCCCCGACAGACTGCTCCCCAACCGGAGAAACTCGCATCAGTGGTTACCACTGTCCAAGATGGAATTTCTAAGTCCACTCCCTGACACAAATTGTCCGAGAGAAGCCACCAAACAAGACTGGAACGCTTCGAGTCCGTAAGGGGTAGGAGAAGGTGAAACTGTTTGGCGAGTGTATTCCAATGGGAGAGTAATGCTGACTGAAGAGGCCTCATATGTGCAAAGGCCCATGGGACAAGACTGAGAGTGGAAGCCATCGAACCGAGAACCTGTAAATAATGCCAGACTCTGGGACGAGGCATGGATCGCAAAGACTCCACCTGAGTTTGCACCTTGGTAAGTTGCTCCTTGGTAAGGAAAACCTTGCCCAAGAGGGTGTCGAACCGAGCACCCAAAAAAACTCCAAGGACTGGGAAGGAACGAGATGACTCTTGTCCGGATTGACAACCCAGCCCAGCAAGCTCAACAGTTGTAGGACCCGATGTACCGCCTTCTGGCAAAGGTCCTCCGATTTTGCTCAAATCAGCCAGTCGTCCAGGTAAGGGTGCACCAGGATACCCTCACTCCGGAAAGCCGTTGCTACAACCACCATTACTTTGGTGAATGCCCTGGGTGCCGTTGCCAGAGCAAAGGGCAGGGCACAAAATTGAAAGTGTTGCCCGAGGATTGCAAACCGCAGATACTTTTGATGGTCAGGGCAGATGGCTACGTGCAAATATGCCTCGGACAGGTCTAGAGATGCCAAGAACTCTCCCCTGTGAATGGATGCTATCACAGAACGAAGAGTTTCCATGCGAAATCGAGGCACCCTTAGAGCCCATTTACTCTCTTTAAGTCGAGGATTGGACGGAAAGTGCCTTCCTTTTTGGGTACCATGAAGTAAATGGAGTAGTGACCCCGCCTGAGTTCTCCTGCAGGTACCGGTACTATGGTGCCCAAGTCCTGCAGACGTCTTAGGGTGTCGCGCACAGCCAGATGTTTTTGCATGAAGAGCACGTGGAAATCAGGAATTGTTCCCTTAACGGCCGAGCAAAATCTAAAGCATAGCCATGTTTTATTATATTTAGGACCCACTGGTCAGAGGTCAAATTGGTCCACTCCCCTAGAAAAAGGGACAGCCTGCCCCCATCTTCGGGATGGGGGAGTGAACCAGCCTCACTTCATTGAGTAGATTTGAGTCCTGTATGCCCTTGTGGAGGCCCATCTCTGCCAGGCCGGCGGCCTCGAAAGGACTGAGTCCAAGTATGTTGCTGACTCGAACCCTGGCGAGACAAGGATCCAGAGGATCTAGAGGATCGAAAACGGCGATTCCCCCAGAATCTCGAATGCTGTGGAAAGGATCCCCTCACCCTGGGCTTATCCTCCAGTAACTTATGAACTTTGTTCTCTCCCAGAGACTTGATCATATCCTCCAACTCTTGACTGAAGAACAGCTTTCCCTTAAAGGGCAAGGATCCCAGCTGGGCTTTTGAAGAAACATCCGCGGACCAGTTCCTGAGCCACAGGAGCCTGCGGGCAAAGACCACCGAAACCATAGTCCTGCCCGAATTACAAAGGAGATCATAAAGCGCATCCGCACTGTAAGCGACCGCAGCCTCCAGCTGACCTGCCTGAACCGCTTCTGTGTCCGAAAGGGATGCTATTGATTGCAAGTGCTGAAGCCAGCGGAAGCTGGCTCTCAGCACAAAACTGCTGCACATGGCTGCCCGGACCCCCCGAGCTGACACTTCAGAAATCTTCTTCAGCTGCAACTCAATTTGCGATCCTGCAAATCCTTAAGGGCTGTGGCTCCAGTCTCCGGGATGGTGGTCTTCTTTGTCACTAGTGGAAACCGCCCCATCCACCTTGGGCACTTGAGGAGGTCCAGAGCATCCTCTGGTAAAGGGTACAATTTGTCGTTATCTCGGCTAACCTTCAAACCTAGGTCCGGAGTGTCCCACTCTCGAAACAACAGGTCAGTAACAGACATATGAAAGGGGAAAGAACGAGCTGGACCCCTGAGACCGACCATCACCGGATCCATGGCTCCCAGCCGCAAGTCCTCCTGAGGAACCTCTATGCCCAATTCCTCCAGAATAACAGCAATAAGTGGGCCCAACTCATCTTTTCGTAAAAAATGTACCACCATTGGGTCATCACCCTCGCCTGCTTGGAAGGCTGAGGCTGACTGTCCGAATCCGCATCCGGACCTTGAGGATCCAGGGGATGGGTTTCATCCACATCTGAAGCCTCCGAAGACGAACAGAATATTCAGATACCGATCTGAGCAGCTGTTTAGGTTTCGTCTCCGGGGACTTCGTACGCTTGTGGGTCAATATATCCCCTTTGTCCTCTGCTGAGGGTGCTGGGGCAGAAGGAGTAGCCTTCCGCCCCAGGCTTTCTGGCTGCCTTTCCAGCTTTGAAGGCCTTGTGGAGGAGTAAAACAAATTCGGAGTAGAACGAGGAAGAAGAATCAGAGTCTCCCCCTGGGCCCTCCCCCAACGAGGTCTCACGATCAACGGCATAAGGCCCTCCCCCGGGGGCTCAGGCTGAGGCGATAGCGGTGGTGGGAAATTCCCTTTCCCCAAAGCAGCCTACTCTAGTGCTGCAAAAACTCCTAAAATGGCTGCCATTTATTTATTTATTTATTTATTTAAAAACTTTTCTATACCGTCGCTAAGTTTTGTACCATCGCAACGGTTTAGAAATAGGCACAAATAATGTACATATAGGTGGGTATCGTACATTCTAACAAGTGCCAACTAAAAACGGTTACAATATCATTAACAAAGATAAATTTTTTGGGTAGTGATAAATTAGTTCTGGAAAGGTTTATTGAGGGAACGGGGCCGAAGACTGACGCGGTCGATCAAGCCTCCCAGGCTCTCGGTGAGCGCGGGAATCGCCGCCGCAGGAAAACGCTTTTTCTGCCGTCCCTGAGGTGCCCTCCCCCCCCAGCTCTGGCGAGCCATGCGTGTGCACTGCCACAGGCGCTGCAGGCCGCTCCACGTGGCAGGATGAACAGCGCTCAAAATAGAAAAACCTTGGCGGGACACAGGCGCGGCGATTTAGGAGGCAGTCGGCGGCAGGGGAGAACGGAGAGGTCCGGAAAGGCCGTCGGGCAGAAGAGCAAAGAAAGATTAAAGTAAATTACCTCGCTGCTGCCCTTCGTGGGTTTTTTTTAAACAAAAAACAGGACCTGTCCCCCTCAGAGGGTGAGAGAACCGGGCTCTCCGGTATCACCCTCCAAAAACTGACAAGAGGGCCGGTTACAGGGTTCTGAACCCTCTGCTCCTCAGCCTCAAATACCAGGGGGGATGGTCCCACCAGGACCTGCCACCCCCCTGGGAGGCTCAAAGCTCCTCCCTCTTCTCTTTTTTTTTTTAACTAATTGAAAAGTTTCTAACTAATCCAGACTGAAGGGATTTGCACCTCCGCCATCTGCTGGAGACAGAGAAATGCTGACGGACTGTGGGTGGCACCTCAGGGTATAGGGCAGAGTCGGTCAAAACTTCTCTGTCTCCATCTGCTGGAGGGGAGGCAAAACCCAGGAGTCTGGACTGATCCGGGTACGTACAGGGAATGTAGCTTGCTTTAAGGCTCTGGAAAGGCAAGGAACAAATGATTGATTGATTGATTGATTGATAATGGGGAAAGCTAAGGTGATGAGCAGATGTCTGCTCTCAGGACATAATGTCAGCTAACCTCAGAGGCCACCTCGCACACTCCACCCCCACCACTATAATCCCATTAAACTGGCTTGCCTTTGGCTTTTCCCCCTTCTTCTGCCTCCTCACCCCACTTGGCTCTGTCTCCCTTCTCATTCTGCCCTGTCCTACTCTCCCACCATAAGCAATCTCCCTCTCACCCACCCTCCGACTGATCCTGTACTCCCCTATACCTGCTGAAAGCCACAGGAGTCACAACAGAAGATCCGGGCACAGGGGTGAGTCCGAATCATGATCTTCCCCTCTTTCTGTGCTTTGGCTGTGAAGTACAGACGGCCCTTCATCGCCTTGCGCCTGCCAAAGGAACAAAAGCAGATGAGGAGAAGCTCTCGTGACCAGACCTGAATACAGCACAAAGCGTGGGTCACACAGGATGTGAGTACAACAAAGGGCAGAAGGTACAGCACTGACTGTGTGTCTCACAGGGCAGTGTGTACTCAGGGTGTGTCTCTCTCAGGGTGCTGTGTAGAGCACAGGGTGTGGGTCACAGAGGGCAGTGTCTCACAGGACATGTGTACAGCGCAGGGCATGAATCTCACAGGGCAGTGTGTACTCAGGGAGTGAGTCTGACAGGGCAGTGCATACAGCACAGAGTGTGAGTCTGGCAGGGCAGTGTGTACTCAGGGAGTGAGTCTGACAGGGCAGTGTGTACTCAGGGAGTGAGTCTCACAGGGCAGTGCATACAGCACAGAGTGTGAGTCTGACAGGGCAGTGTGTACTCAGGGAGTGAGTCTCACAGGGCAGTGCATACAGCACAGAGTGTGAGTCTGACAGGGCAGTGTGTACTCAGGGAGTGAGTCTGACAGGGCAGTGTGTACTCAGGGACTGAGTCTCACAGGGCAGTGCATACAGCACAGAGTGTGAGTCTGACAGGGCAGTGTGTACTCAGGGAGTGAGTCTCACAGGGCAGTGCATACAGCACAGAGTGTGAGTCTGACAGGGCAGTGTGTACTCAGGGAGTGAGTCTCACAGGGCAGTGCATACAGCACAGAGTGAGTCTGACAGGGCAGTGTGTACTCAGGGAGTGAGTCTCACAGGGCAGTGTGTACTCAGGGAGTGAGTCTGACAGGGCAGTGCATACAGCACAGAGTGAGTCTCACAGGGCAGTGTGTACTCAGGGAGTGAGTCTCACAGGGCAGTGCATACAGCACAGAGTGTGAGTCTGACAGGGCAGTGTGTACTCAGGGAGTGAGTCTCACAGGGCAGTGCATACAGCACAGAGTGTGAGTCTGACAGGGCAGTGTGTACTCAGGGTGTAAGTCTCTCAGGGCAGGGATTACATGTACATTATTTCATCGCCGCAGAGAACCGAAGGAATTACTGCCCCCACCTCTCTGTGTCCAGCTTCATCAGCCTCCGCACATCAGAGCAAAACTGAACATCCGTCACCGTGCAACTGGGATATGCCTCGCTGGAAAGAAGAGACAGACAAACAGATAGAGGAGGATGCTCAGCGCGTTTCTTCCGGCTCCCGTCCACACTCCAGGCCAGCTGAGGCAGGGAGGTGCAAATCTACAGCTTCAGGCAGAGGTGTCCTTAACTCCCCCCCCCCCCCCCCGCCCCGTACAGCTTATTCACACTCAGAGAATCCACTGTGGTGAAAAGGGGTGGGCGGGGGGGGGGGGGGGCAGGTAACTCCTGCTGTGCCCTGCAGTTTCAGGTAGTTAGGACTGAACAGGGGTCTAAAGCAGGGGTCTGCATCCTCTCTAAACTGAACAGCCCTTTCATGGGTTTCTTCTTTCTACTAAACTGGGACACCACGCATGTAAATAGCCTCCAACCTCTTCCACCCCCAGAAAATTGTGTAATAATTCAAAACCCTGCAAAAAATGTACTCAGAGCCTGCCATACCCTAACACACTAACTGCCAGACTCCCACAGCAACAACCTTAACCCATGAAAAGGCAGCTCTGCAAAAATTACACCAGGACCTAAAACCCCAATACACCTCCTGTCAGGGAACCAGAACAGGTCAGGCTGCTGAAGCCCCTTACACTAGCAGAATCCTCTTGCACGTTGGGGTTCTTCTCCCCCTCCTGCCCCTGAGACCGTGTGTTCGGTGGCGGCGCGTAACAAAGGAGAGTCCAGCGCACTTCCTTTTGAGTCTGCACTTTCACAGCAGCAGTGCAGCAGGCAGAGCCTGCTTGCTCACAGTTTTAGGTCTCCGTGACCCCCAGCCCCGGGGAGGCTAAGTGGCTGCTCCACAGCAGCCTGGCTGATCTCTAACAGATACTGCGGGCCTCACCTGACCACATCTGCCACTCCTGGTCTTCTTACTGGCTGGGCCTCCCAGCCTCTTCACTGGGGGTGTTCCCTGCCCCCCCCCCCCCAGTATGGGTTCACTTATCTAGGTGCAGGGATCTCTCCTCTAGAGTCCCAGCCACCTTCCTAGACAGCGTCAGGCTCTCCTGCCTCTAACTAGCATTAACGGCTTCTAACTAAACTAACAATACAGCAACCTGAAGAACACACTCATGGTTTCATGTCCTTCTCTCTTGGTTCCTTAGGTCTCTCTGCTGTTCACACCCGCCCAACAGGCTCTCCTCTCCTCCCACTGGCTGTCTCCCCTGTCCTGTATCTCAAATGCACCCACAGGCAGGGAGCTAAAGGGCAAACTTGAGGAGCTAGGGGTCCTGCTCTGTGCTTGCAGCATGGGAAGCAACAAGAAGCAGGGGAGGGGTAGGACAGCACAGAAGCAGCAGCAGTGCCTGCAAAGTGGCAGGGCATATGTGCAACTGTCCAGGTTTACAATCCCTCACCTCAGTCACACCTGCAGAACACAGACAGACCCTCACCAAATGCAGAATAGAGACCCTGAAGTATAAATAGAAACGTGCAGGCAAAAACTGAACTAGAAACCGCAATAAGCCAGACTCTGTATGCAGTGCAACAGTGCAAAAACAGAAACATCACCATTCCTCAAAAAACAATGAAATCAGGAAATATAAAATATCAATCATAATAGTAAAGCCACACTAACAGAAAGAATAAATGTTTCAAATTAGCTGACAAACAGAATAATATTTAATAATTTAAAACTCATAAAAATTAAAAAAAATTCCCAAACACCAATAAAATATTTCAAAACAGCAGACACATCAAACACCACAAAATAATTAAAAGCTCTGGAATTTGTTGCCAGAGGATGTGGTTAGTGCAGTTAGTGTAGCTGGGTTCAAAAAAGGTTTGGATAAGTTCTTGGAGGAGAAGTCCATTAACGGCTATTAATCAAGTTTACTTAGGGAATAGCCACTGCTATTAATTGCATCAGTAGCATGGGATCTTCTTAGTGTTTGGGTAATTGCCAGGTTCTTGTGGCCTGGATTGGCCACTGTTGGAAACAGGATGCTGGGCTTGATGGACCCTTGGTCTGACCCAGTATGGCATTTTCTTATGTTCTTATGTTCTCATAAAGCTAAAAATCCCCCTGCTCTCCATACCTGGGAACTTTTGATGTCCAGTCACCCTGAGATTGTAATGGATTAATGGAGAGGGAGGGTCCACACACACTTTATCCACACACATTCTATAAAACATACATTTATTTTCTCAGTCTGTCACACACACACACACATATTCTTTCACACACACATTTAGGCTCCCTCACTCCCATACGCTCTCGCTCTCTCTCTCTCTCTCTCTCTCTCACACACACACACACACACACATACACCCACTCTTACTAGCATCTCCACACACACACACATACACCCTCACTCCCACAGGCTCTCTCTTACATGCACACACACACACACACACTCTCTCTCTCATTCCCACAGCTTCCTTCACACACACAAACACACTCACTCCCACAGGTGTTCTTAAAAATAAGTTATCCTTGTATGTGCCAAGTAGATCATTACAATTTCAAGGTGCTAGGTTCTTAAGCAAATCTTCGTTAAGTATGGGTAAGCTTACTCAAACTTTTTCTTTTGTGGCACCTTTGATTTGGAATAGCCTACCTGTTCAGCTCAGAGAAAAGGTTAAATATTATTATATATAAAGGCATATGGTTAAGAGGAAGGTGACATTTTGACAAGTATGTAATATGTTGTGATTTTAATTGTTGTTTTAACTGTAATCTTAATGTTAATTTGAGTGCTTTATTGTAATCCACCTTGTACAAATATTTAATTTGGAAGATGCATAATATAAATATTTTAAATAAATAAATATGCTCTCTCTCTCACACACACACTCACAGGCTCTCTCACACATACACACACAGTCATTCCCACAGGCTCCCTCACACACACACACACACACACACACACTCACAGGCTCTCTCACACATACACACACAGTCATTCCCACAGGCTCTCTCACACACACACACACACACACACACACACACACAGAGTCATTCTCACAGGCTCCCTCACACACACATGCTCTCTTCATGGCCTGACAGCCGCTGAAGAAATGGAGACTCAGGGCATTGAGAAGGAGACTTGGGCCACGTGCCCTGTGGATCCAGCGCTAACCATGCCCCTGGGCCCATGCGACTCTCAGAAGCTTATTCTAAGTAGCATGGGAGCAGCAGGGAAGCACAAGAAGAGAAGCATGCAGGTTGCCGACCCTTGCCCTAAAGTTAGTCTTGGACTGCAATGTTGAATCATTCTGAATTACAGTTGGGTCAGGAAGCCAGCGCCTTGGGCTTCTTTTATATGCACAGCACTAACCGCTGAGGTGGGAACTAGTTCAGAAGTCATGTGTGGCCTACCTGGAGAGGCGCGTTGTAAATATGAACATAAAAATATTCTTAGTCTTGGCTGGGAGTACGAGGAACCTGCCCCAGTTCTACAGGACAGTCTCTCCTGAAGCTCCCCAGGCACTGACTTCTTACAGTGACATTTCTCTAAAACGTATTAACCAAAATAAACCTTTCTTATCTTATAAGATAAGACTTGCCTTACAGGGTCAGACCAAAGGTCCATCAAGCCCAGCATCCTGTTTCCAACAGTGGCCAATCCAGGTCACAGGTACCTGGCAGGATCCCACAGGGTAGAGAGATTCCCTGCTATTTATCCCAAGAATAAGCAGGGGATTTCTGTAACTCCACCTTAATAATGGTCAATGGACTTTCCAGGAATTTGCCCAAACCTTTTTTAAACACAGCTAGACTAATAACTTTCACCACACCTTCTGGCAATGAATTCCAGAGTTTAATTAAGCGTTGAGTAAAAAAATATTTTCTCGTATTAGTTTTAAATGTATTACTCAGTAACTTCATTGTGTGTCCCCTGGTCTTTGTACTTTTCAAAAGAATAAACAACTGATTAACGTTTACTCGTTCCGTTCCATTCCACTCATTATTTTATAAACCTCTATCATATCTCCCCTCACTGTCTCTTCCCTAAGCTGAAGAGTCCTAACCTCTTTAGCCTTTCCTCACAGAGGAATTGTTCCATCCCCTTTATCATCTTGGCTGTTTGCAAATTAAAGAGCTGACGTAATAAGCTGTGCGGTAATACTGTGCCCTGAAATTCTTAATGTACACCCTGAAAAAACTCCTTATTTAGTAAGCTGATGTTATGCTAATACATTGGGAATCAAAAAAGGCTCGTTTACCAGGAAATGTGTGTAAAAAATGCATGATTTATGCACAGAAGAAATGTTTATTTATTTATTTATTTATTTAAATTCTTTTCTATACCGTCGCTAAGTTATAAACCATCGCAACGGTTTACATGTAGGCACATAAATTAATGTAGGTGGATGCGTACTATAGTACATTCTAACAGGTGCCAAATAGGTTCAGTTACAATATATCATAAAGACAATTGATTGTTTAGTGATGTCGGTGCTGACCATGTGTACTATTCACAGGTAAAAGTCACAGTCTCTGTGCTTTACTATTATGTTAGTTGTGAAATAGAGTTATTAGTATTCTCATGCACATTCTTAGAATAGTGCTGTGCGCCGGTGCTCTTCTGCCTATTCCTGTATATTTTCATTCTCCAGTCTCTTTATAAAATGCTTGCTTAAAAAGCCATGTTTTTAAACTTTTCCTAAATGTTTTGAGATCTCTTTGCAATCTGATCTCTAGGGGCATTGAGTTCCAAAGTGCGGGGCCTGCTAAAGATAAGACCCTTTCTCTCACTTGTGTTAGTCTCACTGTCTTTACTGAGGGAATGGTTAAGAGAGCTTTATTTGCCGATCGGAGGTTTCTGTGTGGGACGTGCACTCGCAATGCTGTGTTTAGCTAGTCCGATTTTTCATCATGTATTAGTTTATGTATGATACATAGGGCTTTGTATTTTATTCTGTGTTCAATAGGTAGCCAATGTAATTCTGCCAGGGTTTCAGTTATATGGTCCCTCCTCCTTTTTCCGGTTAGTATTCTGGCTGCTGTGTTTTGTAGTATTTGAAGTGGCCTTAATGTTGTATTCAGGAGTCCTAGTAAAAGGGCATTACAGTAGTCCGTGCTGGAGAAAACTAGTGCCTGCAGTACTGTTCTGAAATCAGCTAGTGTTAGTAGTGGTTTTAGTTTTCTGAGGATCATGAGTTTTGCATAGCCTTCTTTTACTTTCAGTGATATGTGCTGTTTTAGATTGATTTCTGGGTCCATTATTATTCCAAGGTTCTGTACTTTTTCAGCTAGTTCAATTTTCTGGTTGTTTATGGTAATATTGGAGTTTGAATGATTCTGTTTTTTCAATGTTAATCACGAGTTCCATTCGGTTTAGCAGTTGTTTTATAATGTCTAGATACATGTTAGCTAGGTTTAACGTTTTCTCTAATGTGTCATCGATTGGAAGAATTAGTTGAATATCGTCTGCATAAATGTAATATATGATTCCCAGTCCTGCTAGCAGATGGAATAAGGGCAGCATATATATGTTAAAGAGGGTTGCAGACAGGGCTGATCCCTGCGGTACTCCTGTTTCGAGATTGACTTTTTCTGATAATAGGTTGTTGATTTGAACTTGAAAGAACCTATTATTTAGATATGAATTGAACCAGTTTATTGTTTTGCTGTGTAATCCAATTTCTTCTAGTCTTTTTAGTAGTATTTTATGGTTTACTGTATCGAAGGCTGATGATAAGTCTAGCATTATTAGAATGTAATGTTTACCGCTATCAAAACCTCTTAAAATGTTATCTGGTAGTGAGAGAATTAGTGTCTAAGTGCTGTAGTGTTTGCGAAATCCATGTTGAGATGGATACAGTATGTTATCATCTAGGTGTTCCGCTAGCTGTTTCTGTACAGTTTTTTCTATTAATTTGGCTATTAAGGGAAGATTTGAGACTGGTCGGTAGTTATTCAGGATCGGGGGGGGGGGGGAGTCGCTGTTTTTTTTCTTTATGATTGGTTTTATAATTGCCCCTTTTAGTATATCTGGCATTGTTCCTTCTTTTAGGGATAGGTTTATGATCTTAGCTAATGTTGGGGAGACTGTGTTGGCTGCTTTTTTTATGTCAAATGTTGGTATTGAGTCGATATTGTGTGGAGCCGGGTTTAGGTTTTTTAGCATGGATTCTACTTCCAGCTCTGATATCTCGATAAATGAAAACCATTGGTTAACGTCTCTTTTTTGCATTTTAATTTCTTGTTTGGTGGTGTTTGGAAGCTTGGTTTCCTGCGTGCGAATCCAAAGTAACTCACATTGTGCTCTTTACTGTGCTGGGCCCAGTATTTGGGATTTGGATAGTAACATAGTAATGACGGCAGATAAAGACCACATGGTCTATCCAGTCTGCCCAGTAATTTGCTTATGGGAGTAACTGCTGCTTCACGCAGGCTACCTTCATGTCTCTTTTTTTTTTTTAACTTTATTTTATTGAAAATTAAATTTAATTCGAATACCAACGTAAGGATACATTATAGTTACAAAAAAAGGAGAAAAGTAATAAAAAGCAAAACCAAATATTGAGTATCCTCATTATGTATCGCAATATAACGGCGGAGGGGTAATAGAAAATGGTCCTAGGGCAGAACCATATTTTTTAAAGGAAACATTACAAGCAACCTTCTGTAATAGAAGAGGGAGGCACACCGAGTCGGGAGTCGCTGAAGTCTCTCAGGTGCGTGGGGGTCAAAGAAATTATAGCGCACTGAATTCAAAATTACCAGGATGTCTAACAATACAAGAAACCCCAATGAAATAATGTCAGGACGCATGGACAGGAAGCGCGCCCATCCACCGCTCCCGGGCACGCGATGCACGAGGCGAATGAGCCGGCTAGGGGAAACCGTGCGTCCCTAGTGCCTCCTCAGCATCGGGCACCCAGGAGACGTGGCTGCCAGCGGGTTCGGGAAACGGACGCTCAGTTGTAGGAGCGTCCGTTTTCCTAACCTGACCGCCGTCAAGACAAATTTTCCTTTCACGTGACCGATTTCTGTGGTTCCTCCGACTTAATATCGCCAGCTCCGGGGCCGGTGTTAATTTTTGAGGGTTAAAATGTGCGCGTTGGGCGCACGGTTATTTTTTTTATTACATCGGGGGGTACTAGCTAACAGCCTCATCAACGTGGCATTTACATGTGATGAGCGCTGGTTTGGTCGCGCTGATCTCCCTCATTGCATCGGGGGTTTTGGACGCGCGTCCGCTGGCCTGAGCGCACGGTACGGCATCGGCCTGTATGGATTGGGAGCTGCGGCCGCGGAGGAGCCGTGGGAACTGAGCTCACGCCACAGACCTTTACCTTACCCTGCAAACTTGTACAGAGGGGAGGGCAGAGGTGCGCCTTCATGGCCTCACTCGTGCCTCTGCACCCTCTTTCTCTCTTAGTTTTAAAATCTGGAAGGGGGACTGGTGCAGTGTGCAGTGCTTCCCTGGCTCTTTCGACCATCTGTGTAGATATCCCAAAGTGGACACACAGTCTGAATTTATTTTTATGGTCATTCAGTGCCTGTTAAGTCCCAGGCCAGAAACCTAGGGAGAAATAGTTGCTGCATCTTTCTCAACGCGCCCTCACATTAAAGGCTTGGGATCAGCAGCATTCCTGCAATGAAGGATGCTGCGCAGGCTGAAACCTTTGTTAAGAGCAGAGGATTTTCGCTCTGTGCCACAAGCACCAATTTCTGCATCCAGTGATTACTGTAACTCTCTTTTGCTAGACCTGTCCCCTAATGCCCCGTGGGGGCTTCAACCTTTACAGAACGCGGCCTCCTGCTGGGCTCTTTCTGGAGCTTCGAGATCTGAACACGTTATCACCCACAGCAAGGAGAGCTAAACTCAAAGTACTGTCCTTAATACTCAAGACAGTTTAACAAATCTGAAAATCCTCGGTTTACTGCAGTTTTAAGAATTCTCTTCGTTCTGCCAGTAAAGGTTTATTGGAAATTGCCTCACCGGAGCTCGCTCACTTAAGTGAGAGAAGGGATCGGGCCCAGCCCCCTGGAATTCTCTTAACATTACTCACTGATATGAAACCATTTAAAGAGCAGCTGAAGACAGGTTTTTTTCCATGATGCTTTCACTTAAGACCCATTCACCCTGGTATTTGACCCCCACATAATTTTCCTCTCCTGCTCTGGATTAGTTGGTTTTTTGGGGTTTTTTTGTAGGCTGGTGGTATCAGTTTGTTGCTATTATTTGTCCTTGGGAGAGCGCGGGAAATAAATTTGGCAAATTACAGAGATAACTGTGAGGCGTCTCTATATCCCTACTGCCTGCTCTGCCGAGGCTGGTGAGCCACCCAGCAACTTGGCTGTAGACCATTTACTGCGCCATCTAGTGGTGGCTCACTGGTACTGCACACTAGAAATTCTGGGGCTCCCTCACCCAAAAATCTCTTCCCGAGCCACTTTAAATGATAAGGTCACACGAGGAAGCATGTATCTCCATAACGCAGGTCATGACATCACGGTCATAGCGGGGGACATACCACAATGGGTGGTGCCTGAAGTTTAGGAGAATGAAGAAATTCAAGGGCAGAGAAAGTTCTGGGCTCAAGAGAGGGAACGGGGCTCGAGGCAGGATTCTGGGTGAGATTTCTCATGAGGGGGAATAGTTCCCATACTTCTTGCCCTTCTGAAATGTATTCTCATCACTTTTTTCAGAAGAAGGAAATTGTTCTCCCACTTAGGGAGTTCAACCTAGATTCCCTGGAGCAGCTTGAGACAACGGAGGCCCCTGCATACTTGTGAAGTGCTTATCTGACTATCTGGATTTAGTTGATGGATATTACGCAAAGGAAATGTGCATTAAACCAGCTCATTTCAATTCAGCAAGTTTCTCAGTAAAGTCTTATTTTTTTGAACAATTCCACCTGTTGCAGGTGTCTTTATTTACAAGCCATAAGAGAGAGCCCCTAGCCCTAATGGCCCTGAAGAAATCTTCCCCCTGCTGCAGGAACCCCAGGGCAATCCATGGGTTGCAAGAGGGTCCGGCATTTCTCAGGTGTGGGAAGGGTAGCTAACCCCCTCCGAGAGCTCTTCTCAGCTTTTATTGTGCCCTAGTTTGTGCTGCCCAGTCAGGATCCCTTATAGCCACAGGTCTCTTGTTTAATGAAGGGAGAACGCTCAGCATGCACCTGAAGCTGGGTGTCTACTTACTGGAAATGTTTAATGACGAGGGAGGGGTCGGAGATCTCCTTTGGGATTCCAGTGATCATTAGAGTCCGAGCAACCTGCCAATGAGGAAGGAGAGGGTGAGGTCAGACCAGGGACAAGAGATCATGGGAAAGATTACAGGGCTGTAGCAGAGGTCACAGATTAATGCAGGGGATCATGGAAAAGGTTACTGGGGCTCTATCAGAGGTCACACACTGATGCAGGGGATCATGGGAAAGGTTACTGGGGCTCTATCAGAGGTCACACACTGACACACGGGATCATGAGAAAGGTTACTGGGCTCTAGCAGAGGTCATAGATTAATGCAGGGGATCTATTTCAGATCACACTGACACAGGGAATCATGGAAAATGTTACTGGGGTTCCATCAGAGGTCACACACTGATGCAGGGGATCACAGGAAAGGTTACTGGGGCTCTAGCAGAGGTCACACACTGATGCTGGGGATCACAGGAAAGGTTACTGGGATCTAGCAGAGGTCACATACTGACACGGGGGATCATGGGAAAGGTTACTGGGGCTCTAGCAAATATCACACACTGTTGCAGGGGATCCTGGGAAAGGTTACAGGGCTCTAGCAGAAGTCATAGATTAAGGCAGGGGATCATGGGAAAGTTTGCTGTGCTCTAGCAGAGGTCACTCACTGACACAGGATTGACAATAAGGTTACTGGGCTCTAGCAGAGGTTACACTGATGCATGGGATCATGGAAACGTTTACTGGGGCTCTAGCAGAGGTCACACACTGATGCAGGGGATCATGGGAAAGGTAACTGGGGCTCTAGCAGAGGTTACACTGATGCAGAGGATCATGGGAAAGGTTACTGGGGCTATAGCAGAAGTCACAGTGACACAGAGGATCATGGGAAAGGTTACTGGGGCTACAACTGAAATCACACTGATGCAGAGGATCATGGGAAAGGTTACTGGAGCTATAGCAGAAGTTACTCTGATGCAAGGGATCATGGAAAAGATTACTGGGCTCTAGTAGAAGTCACACACTGACGCAGGTGATCATGGGTAAGGTTACTAGAGCTCTTCTGGCAGAGGTCATGGGAAAATTATTGGGGCTCTAGCAGAGGTCACACTGATGCAAGGGATCATGGGGAAAGATTACTGGAGCTCTAGAAGAGGTCACACACTGATGCAGGGGATTATGGAAAAGGTTACTGTGCGATAGCAGAGGTCATAATGACGCTGGGGATCATGGGAAAGATTACAGGGGCTCCTCTAGCAGAGGTCACACTGATGCAAGGAATCAAGGGAAAAATTATTGGGGCTATAGCAGAAGTTCACTGATGCAGGGTATCATGGTAAAGGTTACTGGGGCTACAGCAGAAGTCACACTAATGCAGAAGTTCATGGGAAAGGTTACTTGGGCTATAGCAGAAGTCACACTGACGCGGTTACACAGAGGATCATGGGAAAGGTTACTGGGGCTATAGCAGAAGTCACACTGACACAGAGGATCATGGGAAAGGTTACTGGGGCTATAGCAGAAGTCACACTGATGCAGAGGATCATGAGAAAGGTTACTGGGGCTATAGCAGAAGTCACACTGACGCAGAGGATCATGGGAAAGGTTACTGGGGCTATAATAGAAATCACAGTGATGCAGAGGATCAATGGAAAGGTTACTGGGGCTATAGCAGAAGTTACACTGGCACAAAGGATCATGGGAAAGGTTACTGGGGCTATAGCAGAAGTTACACTGACACAAAGGATCATGGGAAAGGTTACTGGGGCTATAGCAGAAGTCAGACTGACACAGAGGATCATGGGAAAGGTTACTGGGGCTATAGCAGAAATCACAGTGACGCAGAGGATCATGGGAAAGGTTACTGGGGCTATAACAGAAATCACAGTGATGCAGAGGATCATGGGAAAGGTTACTGGGGCTATAGCAGAAGTTACACTGACACAGAGGATCATGGGAAAGGTTACTGTGGCTATAACAGAAATCACAGTGATGCAGAGGATCATGGGAAAGGTTACTGGGGCTATAGCAGAAGTCACACTGACGCAAGGGGTCATGGGAAAGCAAAGTAATCTTTACTTTATAATTCAGAAGAATCATTTTAGGGCCTGATTTTAAAAACCATTTACATGCTTAAAACTGGGTTAACATGTGTAAATGTACTTTATCATTGTAAGATGGCTTTTGAAAATTGTAACCGTACATTCCACTGAATTGTCTATAGATTATATACGTGTGAGTGCATTTTACGTGCGGAAATTGCTATGATAGTAGTTACATTTACAAGTGTAAATCCTTTTAAATTCACCTTTTACTGATTCATATTTCTGCAAAATACAAGACTAGCCTGGCTGCCCCCTCCCATCCCTGAGCTCTCCACAATGCTGGTTCAGACTGGAATACACCTACAAAGCCCTTAGATTTACAGATTAGAAGAAACATTTCAAAGCCAGTTTAATCACTCTTTGGTTGCTTAAATTGCCTTGTTTGAATCTTGCCCTCTGCCCGAGTTTCCTTGTGTTTAGGTCCGGGAGTGGCTGTGGGATTTCCAGACCTACCTGCTTTGTTTTACCCCCTCAGACATCTAAAAACATGACAGCAGAAAAAGACTGTGTGGCCTGTCTAGTCTGCCCACCCACCCAACTAGTTTAGCTTTTTATTAACTCCCTCAGAGATGCCCTGTATTTATTCCAGGCGTTCTTGAATTCAGACACTGTTTTTGTCTCCACCACTTCCACTGGGTGATTGTTCCACACATCCACCACCCTCTCTGTAAAGAAATATTTCCTAAGATTACTCTTGATTCTTCCTCTTTCACCCTCATCCCATGAACCCTCGAACCTCCTTTCCTTTCAATGAGGCTAACCTCCTGGGCATGGAAAGTTTGGTATAGTGACAGTGAGCTCCTGTGCTGTGGCAAGGCTGATGCAGCCTAATAAGCAAACCTATTAGGCCTCCACCGACAACTGCAAACATGCCCTGGTCTGGGACAAGCTGGAGCTTCGCCAAAACCAGCCTCATTCCCTGCAGATTGAGTCCTTGGATGGAGGCAGGGTCCAAACAGAACAGTGCTCCTGGTTGGAGAGGCCCCAGTGGGTAATTTGTAATCTACAACAGGCTGATGGAGTTGGATCCAGGGCAACCTATGAATGACAAGGTTGACCACTCTGGAAAGTACGTAGAACTCACTATTTTCCTGATGAAGACCAGTCTGCATGGTGATGGGCAAGATGACCTGCATCACGCACCCAAGCACAGGCTTGCCGTAAATTGAAGAGATGGCATGGGCTATGGTCAAGGTGGTAGTGAGCCAGCCATACTGGCACAGCAATGACTTCTGGATGAAATTGCCCCAACTTCGGAATCTGGTAAAGCCTCGGTTTTAACAGTGGTCTCCCCAAAGGTGAGGCACAGGGGTACCACCAGCTGCAGAGAAAGGACTAGGTGGCTCAGAGCTGTCTTCTTGACCAAGCCCAAGTTCAGAGGTTTTCCCAACTTCTCAGGCAGTGAGATTAGGGAAATGCTCTGTGCAGTGCAGTAGAGGCAGAGGTTATGCTGTTTCTGCCTTTGTTTTGCTTCATCAGAGAATTGAGACCTACCCAGCTGCAAGGGGTGCGAGGTGGGTTTCAGGGGGTGCTGGAACTCAGAAGCCAATCGGATGGGTCGGTGAGATGACTTCTGCTGGGCTTCTCCTGGAACCTTAAATCCCCACAGATGGCCAGGGCAATGAGTGCTTCCAGAGAGGGTGGGCGGGCTCGTCCATTATTCTCTCAGCTAGCCCTCGCCAGAAGATGGCCGTCTGGCTGCCTTCACCCCAGCCCAGCTCAGAGACCAGGTGCGAAATTCTGATTACTTGCCCACAGTGCGAGTGCCTTGGCAGATACATAGCAACTCCGTGGCTGCGGACAAGACACAACCAGGCTTGTGAAAAATCAGGCGAAACTGTTGTACAAAGTTGTCGAAGTTCCCAAGGAGTGTGTCATAAGAACATGCCATACTGGGTCAGACCAACGGTCGATCAAGCCCAGCATCCTGCTTCCAACAGAGGCCAATCCAGGACACAAGTACCTGGCAGGATCCCAAGGGGTAGAGAGATTCCCTGCTATTTATCCCAGGGATAAGCAAGGGATTTCTGCAACTCCACCTTAATAATTATTAATGGACTTTCCAGGAATTTGCCCAAACCTTTTTTAAACACAGCTACAGTAATAGCTTTCACCACATCTTCTGGCAATGAATTCCAGAGCTTAATTAATCATTGAATAAAAAATTATTTCCTCTTATTAGTTTTAAATGTATTACTCACTAACTTCGTGTGTCCCCTGGCCTTTGTACTTTGAGAGAAAGCAACTGATTCACAATTATTTATTTATTTATTTATTTATTTAATTCTTTTATATACCGACCTTCATGACAGGTGTCATATCAAATTTACTTGTTCCACTGCACTCATGATTTTATAGATCTCTATCATATCCCCCCTCACTGTCTCTTCTCCAGGCTGAAGAGTCCTAACCTCTTTAGCCTTTCCTCATAGGGGAATTGTTTCATCCCCTTTATCATCTTGGTCGCCCTTCTCTGTACCTTTTCTAATTCTGCTTTATCTTTCTTTGAGATGTGGTGACCAGAACTGCACACAATACTCAAGCAGGCCGATGCAATATTTGTGCGCATTAAAGGGACACTCATGATTGAGCGCCCGTTCTTTTAATGCACACCGATCCACCTCTCTGGAGCGCCCAGTATTTTTTGCTTTTCTGTATACTTTTTGAGTTCCTCAAGACTTAATGCCAGATCCAGAGCTGGCGTTAATTTTTGAGAGAAGAGACGGCTGAGAGGGAATATGATAGAGGTCTTTAAAATCATGAGAGGTCTTGAACGAAGAGATGTGAATCGGTTATTTACACTTTCAGATAATAGAAGGACTAGGGGGCACTCCATGAAGTTAGCATGTAGCACATTTAAGACTAATCAGAAGAAATAATTTTTTATTCACTCAATAAAGCTCTGGAATTTGTTGCCAGAGGATGTGGTTAGTGCAGTTAGTGTAGCTGGGTTTAAAATGTTTGGCTAAGTTCTTGGAGGAGAAGTCCATTAACGGCTATTAATCAATTTTACTTAGGGAATAGCCACTGCTATTAATTGCATCAGTAGCATGGGTTCTTCTTAGTGTTTGGGTAATTGCCAGGTTCTTGTGGCCTGGATTGGCGACTGTTGGAAACAGGTGCTTGGCTTGATGGATCCTTGGTCTGACTCAGCATGGCAATTTCTTATGTTCGAAGAGTAAAAATGTGTGCCTGGTGCACAATTTTTAAATAACCATGCACAACATGGTTATTTATATTTTATTGTTTGATATTTAATGATGTATGCATATTATCTTTAAAACCCATGTTTCTGTAAAGCCTGTTGCTGTTAAATGTTTTACTGTTTTTTAAACTGTTACATGTAAAGCCTGTTGCTAATTTATTGTTTCACTGTAAACCACGGTATAAAAGAATCTATAAATCTATAAATAAAATATAAATAAAATTTTGTTTTGCATGGAGGGGGAATCGATAATAGCCTCATCAACATGTATTTGTATGTGATGAGTGCTATTACCTGTGCATGCGATTGGACGTGTATAACCCCCGTTTTGCATCAGGGGATATGGATGCACGTCCATTCGTGGGTTAAACTATGCGCTGTAGCCAGCGCATGGTATAGCATCGGCCTGCAGATGAGGTTGTACCATGGAGTGATACAGAGGCATTATGATATTCTCTGTTTTATTCTACATTCCTTTCCTAATAATCCCCAGCTTTCTGTGTGTGTATGATATATGAACACAAGATGAGGATGCACCATGGAGTGATACAGAGACATTATGATATTCTCTGTTTTATTCTCCATTCCTTCCCTAATAATCCCCAGCATTCTGTTTGTGTATGATATATGAACACAAGATGAGGTCGCACCATGGAGTGATACAGAGACATTATGATATTCTCTGTTTTATTCTCCATTCCTTCCCTAATAATCCCCAGCATTCTGTTTGTGTATGATATATGAACACAAGATGAGGTCGCACCATGGAGTGATACAGAGACATTATGATATTCTCTGTTTTATTCTCCATTCCTTTCCTAATAATCCCCAGCATTCTGTTTGTGTATGATATATGAACACAAGATGAGGATGCACCATGGAGTGATACAGAGACATTATGACATTATCTGTTTTATTCTCCATTCCTTTCCTAATAATCCCCAGCATTCTGTTTGTGTATGATATATGAACACAAGATGAGGATGCACCATGGAGTGATACAGAGGCATTATGATATTCTCTGTTTTATTCTCCACTCCTTCCCTAATAATCCCCAGCATTCTGTTTGTGTATGATATATGAACACAAGATGAGGATGCACCATGGAGTGATACAGAGGCATTATGATATTCTCTGTTTTATTCTCCATTCCTTTCCTAATAATCCCCAGCATTCTGTTTGTGTATGATATATGAACACAAGATGAGGATGCACCATGGAGTGATACAGAGACATTATGATATTCTCTGTTTTATTCTCCATTCCTTTCCTAATAATCCCCAGAATTCTGTTTGTGTATGATATATGAACACAAGATGAGGATGCACCATGGAGTGATACAGAGGCATTAGGATATTCTCTGTTTTATTCTCCATTCCTTTCCTAATAATCCCCAGCATTCTGTTTGTGTATGATATATGAACACAAGATGAGGATGCACCATGGAGTGATACAGAGGCATTATGATATCCTCTGTTTTATTCTCCATTCCTTTCCTAATAATCCCCAGCATTCTGTTTGTGTATGATATATGAACACAAGATGAGGATGCACCATGGAGTGATACAGAGGCATTATGATATTCTCTGTTTTATTCTACATTCCTTTCCTAATAATCCCCAGCTTTCTGTGTGTGTATGATATATGAACACAAGATGAGGATGCACCATGGAGTGATACAGAGGCATTATGATATCCTCTGTTTTATTCTCCATTCCTTTCCTAATAATCCCCAGCATTCTGTTTGTGTATGATATATGAACACAAGATGAGGATGCACCATGGAGTGATACAGAGGCATTATGATATTCTCTGTTTTATTCTCCATTCCTTCCCTAATAATCCCCAGCATTCTGTTTGTGTATGATATATGAACACAAGATAAGGATGCACCATGGAGTGATACAGAGACATTATGATATTCTCTGTTTTATTCTCCATTCCTTTCCTAATAATCCCTGGCATTCTGTTTGTGTATGATATATGAACACAAGATGAGGATGCACCATGGAGTGATACAGAGACATTATGATATTCTCTGTTTTATTCTCCATTCCTTTCCTAATAATCCCCAGCATTCTGTTTGTGTATGATATATGAACACAAGATGTGGATGCACCATGGAGTGATACAGAGACATTATGATATTCTCTGTTTTATTCTCCATTCCTTTCCTAATAATCCCCAGCATTCTGTTTGTGTATGATATATGAACACAAGATGAGGATGCACCATGGAGTGATACAGAGGCATTATGATATTCTCTGTTTTATTCTCCATTCCTTTCCTAATAATCCCTGGCATTCTGTTTGTGTATGATATATGAACACAAGATGAGGTCGCACCATGGAGAGATACAGAGGCATTATGATATTCTCTGTTTTATTCTCCATTCCTTTCCTAATAATCCCCAGCATTCTGTTTGTGTATGATATATGAACACAAGATGAGGATGCACCATGGAGTGATACAGAGACATTATGATATTCTCTGTTTTATTCTCCATTCCTTTCCTAATAATCCCCAGCATTCTGTTTGTGTATGATATATGAACACAAGATGAGGTCGCACCATGGAGTGATACAGAGGCATTATGATATTCTCTGTTTTATTCTCCATTCCTTCCTAATAATCCCCAGCATTCTGTTTGTGTATGATATATGAACACAAGATGAGGATGCACCATGGAGTGATACAGAGGCATTATGATATTCTCTGTTTTATTCTCCATTCCTTTCCTAATAATCCCCAGCATTCTGTGTGTGTATGATATATGAACACAAGATGAGGATGCACCATGGAGTGATACAGAGGCATTATGATATTCTCTGTTTTATTCTCCATTCCTTTCCTAATAATCCCCAGCATTCTGTTTGTGTATGATATATGAACACAAGATGAGGATGCACCATGGAGTGATACAGAGGCATTATGACATTATCTGTTTTATTCTCCATTCCTTTCCTAATAATCCCCAGCATTCTGTGTGTGTATGATATATGAACACAAGATGAAGTCACACCATGGAGAGATACAGAGACATTATGATATTCTCTGTTTTATTCTCCATTCCTTTCCTAATAATCCCCAGCATTCTGTTTGTGTATGATATATGAACACAAGATGCGGTTGCACCATGGAGTGATACAGAGGCATTATGATATTCTCTGTTTTATTCTCCATTCCTTTCCTAATAATCCCCAGCATTCTGTTTGTGTATGATATTTGAACACAAGATGAGGATGCACCATGGAGTGATACAGAGACATTATGATATTCTCTGTTTTATTCTCCATTCCTTTCCTAATAATCCCCAGCATTCTGTTTGTGTATGATATATGAACACAAGATGAGGATGCACCATGGAGTGATTCAGAGGCATTAGGATATTCTCTGTTTTATTCTCCATTCCTTTCCTAATAATCCCCAGCATTCTGTTTGTGTATGATATATGAACACAAGATGAGGATGCACCATGGAGTGATACAGAGGCATTATGATATTCTCTGTTTTATTCTCCATTCCTTTCCTAATAATCCCCAGCATTCTGTTTGTGTATGATATATGAACACAAGATGAGGATGCACCATGGAGTGATACAGAGGCATTAGGATATTCTCTGTTTTATTCTCCATTCCTTTCCTAATAATCCCCAGCATTCTGTTTGTGTATGATATATGAACACAAGATGAGGTCGCACCATGGAGTGATACAGAGGCATTATGATATTCTCTGTTTTATTCTCCATTCCTTTCCTAATAATCCCCAGCATTCTGTTTGTGTATGATATATGAACACAAGATGAGGATGCACCATGGAGTGATACAGAGGCATTAGGATATTCTCTGTTTTATTCTCCATTCCTTCCCTAATAATCCCCAGCATTCTGTTTGTGTATGATATATGAACACAAGATGAGGTTGCACCATGGAGGGATACAGAGGCATTATAATATTCTCTGTTTTATTCTCCATTCCTTTCCTAATAATCCCCAGCATTCTGTTTGTGTATGATATATGAACACAAGATGAGGATGCACCATGGAGTGATACAGAGACATTATGATATTCTCTGTTTTATTCTCCATTCCTTTCCTAATAATCCCCAGCATTCTGTTTGTGTATGATATATGAACACAAGATGAGGTCGCACCATGGAGTGATACAGAGGCATTATGATATTCTCTGTTTTATTCTCCATTCCTCCCCTAATAATCCCCAGCATTCTGTTTGTGTATGATATATGAACACAAGATGAGGATGCACCATGGAGTGATACAGAGGCATTATGATATTCTCTGTTTTATTCTCCATTCCTCCCCTAATAATCCCCAGCATTCTGTTTGTGTATGATATATGAACACAAGATGAGGATGCACCATGGAGTGATACAGAGACATTATGATATTCTCTGTTTTATTCTCCATTCCTTCCTAATAATCCCCAGCATTCTGTTTGTGTATGATATATGAACACAAGATGAGGTCGCACCATGGAGTGATACAGAGGACATTATGATATTCTCTGTTTTATTCTCCATTCCTTTCCTAATAATCCCCAGCATTCTGTTTGTGTATGATATATGAACACAAGATGAGGTCGCACCATGGAGTGATACAGAGGCATTATGATATTCTCTGTTTTATTCTCCATTCCTTTCCTAATAATCCCCAGCATTCTGTTTGTGTATGATATATGAACACAAGATGAGGTCGCACCATGGAGTGATACAGAGGCATTATGATATTCTCTGTTTTATTCTCCATTCCTTTCCTAATAATCCCCAGCATTCTGTTTGTGTATGATATATGAACACAAGATGAGGTCGCACCATGGAGTGATACAGAGACATTATGATATTCTCTGTTTTATTCTCCGTTCCTTTCCTAATAATCCCCAGCATTCTGTTTGTGTATGATATATGAACACAAGATGAGGTCGCACCATGGAGTGATACAGAGGCATTATGATATTCTCTGTTTTATTCTCCGTTCCTTTCCTAATAATCCCCAGCATTCTGTTTGTGTATGATATATGAACACAAGATGAGGATGCACCATGGAGTGATACAGAGGCATTATGATATTCTCTGTTTTATTCTCCTTTCCTTTCCTAATAATCCCCAGCATTCAGTTTGTGTATGATATATGAACACAAGATGAGGATGCACCATGGAGTGATACAGAGGCATTATGATATTCTCTGTTTTATTCTCCTTTCCTTTCCTAATAATCCCCAGCATTCTGTTTATGTATGATATATGAACACAAGATGAGGATGCACCATGGAGTGATACAGAGGCATTATGATATTCTCTGTTTTATTCTCCATTCCTTTCCTAATAATCCCCAGCATTCTGTTTGTGTATGATATATGAACACAAGATGAGGATGCACCATGGAGTGATACAGAGACATTATGATATTCTCTGTTTTATTCTCCATTCCTTTCCCAATAATCCCCAGCATTCTGTTTGTGTATGATATATGAACACAAGATGAGGATGCACCATGGAGTGATACAGAGACATTATGATATTCTCTGTTTTATTCTCCATTCCTTTCCTAATAATCCCCAGCATTCTGTTTGTGTATGATATATGAACACAAGATGAGGATGCACCATGGAGTGATACAGAGGCCTTATGATATTCTCTGTTTTATTCTCCTTTCCTTTCCTAATAATCCCCAGCATTCTGTTTGTGTATGATATATGAACACAAGATGAGGTCGCACCATGGAGTGATACAGAGGCATTATGATATTCTCTGTTTTATTCTCCATTCCTTCCCTAATAATCCCCAGCATTCTGTTTGTGTATGATATATGAACACAAGATGAGGATGCACCATGTAGTGATACAGAAGCATTATGATATTCTCTGTTTTATTCTCCATTCCTTTCCTAATAATCCCCAGCATTCTGTTTGTGTATGATATATGAACACAAGATGAGGAAGCCCCATGGAGTGATACAGAGGCATTATGATATTCTCTGTTTTATTCTCCATTCCTTTCCTAATAATCCCCAGCATTCTGTTTGTGTATGATATATGAACACAAGATGAGGCAGCTCCATGGAGTGATACAGAGGCATTATGATATTCTCTGTTTTATTCTCCATTCCTTTCCTAATAATCCCCAGCATTCTGTTTGTGTATGATATATGAACACAAGATGAGGTCGCACTATGGAGTGATACAGAGGCATTATGATATTCTCTGTTTTATTCTCCTTTCCTTTCCTAATAATCCCCAGCATTCTGTTTGTGTATGATATATGAACACAAGATGAGGATGCACCATGGAGTGATACAGAGGCATTATGATATTCTCTGTTTTATTCTCCATTCCTTTCCTAATAATTCCCAGCATTCTGTTTGTGTATGATATATGAACACAAGATGAGGATGCACCATGGAGTGATACAGAGGCATTATGATATTCTCTGTTTTATTCTCCATTCCTTTCCTAATAATCCCCAGCATTCTGTTTGTGTATGATATATGAACACAAGATGAGGTCACACCATGGAGTGATACAGAGACATTATGTTATTCTCTGTTTTATTCTCCATTCCTTTCCTAATAATCCCCAGCATTCTGTTTGTGTATGATATATGAACACAAGATGAGGATGCACCATGGAGTGATACAGAGACATTATGATATTCTCTGTTTTATTCTCCATTCCTTTCCTAATAATCCCCAGCATTCTGTTTGTGTATGATATATGAACACAAGATGAGGATGCACCATGGAGTGATACAGAGGCATTATGATATTCTCTGTTTTATTCTCCATTCCTTTCCTAATAATCCCCAGCATTCTGTTTGTGTATGATATATGAACACAAGATGAGGATGCACCATGGAGTGATATAGAGACATTATGATATTCTCTGTTTTATTCTCCTTTCCTTTCCTAATAATCCCCAGCATTCTGTGTGTGTATGATATATGAACACAAGATGAGGATGCACCATGGAGTGATACAGAGGCATTATGATATTCTCTGTTTTATTCTCCATTCCTTTCCTAATAATCCCCAGCATTCTGTTTGTGTATGATATATGAACACAAGATGAGGATGCACCATGGAGTGATACAGAGGCATTATGACATTATCTGTTTTATTCTCCATTCCTTTCCTAATAATCCCCAGCATTCTGTGTGTGTATGATATATGAACACAAGATGAAGTCACACCATGGAGAGATACAGAGACATTATGATATTCTCTGTTTTATTCTCCATTCCTTTCCTAATAATCCCCAGCATTCTGTGTGTGTATGATATATGAACACAAGATGAAGTCACACCATGGAGAGATACAGAGACATTATGATATTCTCTGTTTTATTCTCCATTCCTTTCCTAATAATCCCCAGCATTCTGTGTGTGTATGATATATGAACACAAGATGAAGTCACACCATGGAGAGATACAGAGACATTATGATATTCTCTGTTTTATTCTCCATTCCTTTCCTAATAATCCCAGCATTCTGTGTGTGTATGATATATGAACACAAGATGAAGTCACACCATGGAGAGATACAGAGACATTATGATATTCTCTGTTTTATTCTCCATTCCTTTCCTAATAATCCCCAGCATTCTGTGTGTGTATGATATATGAACACAAGATGAAGTCACACCATGGAGAGATACAGAGACATTATGATATTCTCTGTTTTATTCTCCATTCCTTTCCTAATAATCCCCAGCATTCTGTGTGTGTATGATATATGAACACAAGATGAAGTCACACCATGGAGAGATACAGAGACATTATGATATTCTCTGTTTTATTCTCCATTCCTTTCCTAATAATCCCCAGCATTCTGTTTGTGTATGATATATGAACACAAGATGCGGTTGCACCATGGAGTGATACAGAGGCATTATGATATTCTCTGTTTTATTCTCCATTCCTTTCCTAATAATCCCCAGCATTCTGTTTGTGTATGATATTTGAACACAAGATGAGGATGCACCATGGAGTGATACAGAGACATTATGATATTCTCTGTTTTATTCTCCATTCCTTTCCTAATAATCCCCAGCATTCTGTTTGTGTATGATATATGAACACAAGATGAGGATGCACCATGGAGTGATTCAGAGGCATTAGGATATTCTCTGTTTTATTCTCCATTCCTTTCCTAATAATCCCCAGCATTCTGTTTGTGTATGATATATGAACACAAGATGAGGATGCACCATGGAGTGATACAGAGGCATTATGATATTCTCTGTTTTATTCTCCATTCCTTTCCTAATAATCCCCAGCATTCTGTTTGTGTATGATATATGAACACAAGATGAGGATGCACCATGGAGTGATACAGAGGCATTAGGATATTCTCTGTTTTATTCTCCATTCCTTTCCTAATAATCCCCAGCATTCTGTTTGTGTATGATATATGAACACAAGATGAGGTCGCACCATGGAGTGATACAGAGGCATTATGATATTCTCTGTTTTATTCTCCATTCCTTTCCTAATAATCCCCAGCATTCTGTTTGTGTATGATATATGAACACAAGATGAGGATGCACCATGGAGTGATACAGAGGCATTAGGATATTCTCTGTTTTATTCTCCATTCCTTCCCTAATAATCCCCAGCATTCTGTTTGTGTATGATATATGAACACAAGATGAGGTTGCACCATGGAGGGATACAGAGGCATTATAATATTCTCTGTTTTATTCTCCATTCCTTTCCTAATAATCCCCAGCATTCTGTTTGTGTATGATATATGAACACAAGATGAGGATGCACCATGGAGTGATACAGAGACATTATGATATTCTCTGTTTTATTCTCCATTCCTTTCCTAATAATCCCCAGCATTCTGTTTGTGTATGATATATGAACACAAGATGAGGTCGCACCATGGAGTGATACAGAGGCATTATGATATTCTCTGTTTATTCTCCATTCCTCCCCTAATAATCCCCAGCATTCTGTTTGTGTATGATATATGAACACAAGATGAGGATGCACCATGGAGTGATACAGAGGCATTATGATATTCTCTGTTTTATTCTCCATTCCTCCCCTAATAATCCCCAGCATTCTGTTTGTGTATGATATATGAACACAAGATGAGGATGCACCATGGAGTGATACAGAGACATTATGATATTCTCTGTTTTATTCTCCATTCGTTCCCTAATAATCCCCAGCATTCTGTTTGTGTATGATATATGAACACAAGATGAGGTCGCACCATGGAGTGATACAGAGACATTATGATATTTTCTGTTTTATTCTCCATTCCTTTCCTAATAATCCCCAGCATTCTGTTTGTGTATGATATATGAACACAAGATGAGGTCGCACCATGGAGTGATACAGAGGCATTATGATATTCTCTGTTTTATTCTCCATTCCTTTCCTAATAATCCCCAGCATTCTGTTTGTGTATGATATATGAACACAAGATGAGGTCGCACCATGGAGTGATACAGAGGCATTATGATATTCTCTGTTTTATTCTCCATTCCTTTCCTAATAATCCCCAGCATTCTGTTTGTGTATGATATATGAACACAAGATGAGGATGCACCATGGAGTGATACAGAGACATTATGATATTCTCTGTTTTATTCTCCGTTCCTTTCCTAATAATCCCCAGCATTCTGTTTGTGTATGATATATGAACACAAGATGAGGTCGCACCATGGAGTGATACAGAGGCATTATGATATTCTCTGTTTTATTCTCCGTTCCTTTCCTAATAATCCCCAGCATTCTGTTTGTGTATGATATATGAACACAAGATGAGGATCGCACCATGGAGTGATACAGAGGCATTATGATATTCTCTGTTTTATTCTCCGTTCCTTTCCTAATAATCCCCAGCATTCTGTTTGTGTATGATATATGAACACAAGATGAGGATGCACCATGGAGTGATACAGAGGCATTATGATATTCTCTGTTTTATTCTCCATTCCTTTCCTAATAATCCCCAGCATTCATGTTTGTGTATGATATATGAACACAAGATGAGGATGCACCATGGAGTGATACAGAGGCATTATGATATTCTCTGTTTTATTCTCCATTCCTTTCCTAATAATCCCCAGCATTCTGTTTATGTATGATATATGAACACAAGATGAGGATGCACCATGGAGTGATACAGAGGCATTATGATATTCTCTGTTTTATTCTCCATTCCTTTCCTAATAATCCCAGCATTCTGTTTGTGTATGATATATGAACACAAGATGAGGATGCACCATGGAGTGATACAGAGACATTATGATATTCTCTGTTTTATTCTCCATTCCTTTCCTAATAATCCCCAGCATTCTGTTTGTGTATGATATATGAACACAAGATGAGGATGCACCATGGAGTGATACAGAGACATTATGATATTCTCTGTTTTATTCTCCATTCCTTTCCTAATAATCCCCAGCATTCTGTTTGTGTATGATATATGAACACAAGATGAGGATGCACCATGGAGTGATACAGAGGCCTTATGATATTCTCTGTTTTATTCTCCTTTCCTTTCCTAATAATCCCCAGCATTCTGTTTGTGTATGATATATGAACACAAGATGAGGTCGCACCATGGAGTGATACAGAGGCATTATGATATTCTCTGTTTTATTCTCCATTCCTTCCCTAATAATCCCCAGCATTCTGTTTGTGTATGATATATGAACACAAGATGAGGATGCACCATGTAGTGATACAGAAGCATTATGATATTCTCTGTTTTATTCTCCATTCCTTTCCTAATAATCCCCAGCATTCTGTTTGTGTATGATATATGAACACAAGATGAGGAAGCCCATGGAGTGATACAGAGGCATTATGATATTCTCTGTTTTATTCTCCATTCCTTTCCTAATAATCCCCAGCATTCTGTTTGTGTATGATATATGAACACAAGATGAGGCAGCTCCATGGAGTGATACAGAGGCATTATGATATTCTCTGTTTTATTCTCCATTCCTTTCCTAATAATCCCCAGCATTCTGTTTGTGTATGATATATGAACACAAGATGAGGTCGCACTATGGAGTGATACAGAGGCATTATGATATTCTCTGTTTTATTCTCCTTTCCTTTCCTAATAATCCCCAGCATTCTGTTTGTGTATGATATATGAACACAAGATGAGGATGCACCATGGAGTGATACAGAGGACATTATGATATTCTCTGTTTTATTCTCCATTCCTTTCCTAATAATTCCCAGCATTCTGTTTGTGTATGATATATGAACACAAGATGAGGATGCACCATGGAGTGATACAGAGGCATTATGATATTCTCTGTTTTATTCTCCATTCCTTTCCTAATAATCCCCAGCATTCTGTTTGTGTATGATATATGAACACAAGATGAGGATGCACACCATGGAGTGATACAGAGACATTATGATATTCTCTGTTTTATTCTCCATTCCTTTCCTAATAATCCCCAGCATTCTGTTTGTGTATGATATATGAACACAAGATGAGGATGCACCATGGAGTGATACAGAGTCATTATGATATTCTCTGTTTTATTCTCCATTCCTTCCTAATAATCCCCAGCATTCTGTTTGTGTATGATATATGAACACAAGATGAGGATGCACCATGGAGTGATACAGAGGTATTATGATATTCTCTGTTTTATTCTCCATTCCTCTCCTAATAATCCCCAGCATTCTGTTTGTGTATGATATATGAACACAAGATGAGGATGCACCATGGAGTGATACAGAGGTACATTATGATATTCTCTGTTTTATTCTCCATTCCCTTTCCCTAATAATCCCCAGCATTCTGTTTGTGTATGATATATGAACACAAGATGAGGATGCACCATGGAGTGATACAGAGACATTATGATATTCTCTGTTTTATTCTCCATTCCTTTCCTAATAATCCCCAGCATTCTGTTTGTGTATGATATATGAACACAAGATGAGGATGCACCATGGAGTGATACAGAGACATTATGATATTCTCTGTTTTATTCTCCATTCCTTTCCTAATAATCCCCAGCATTCTGTTTGTGTATGATATATGAACACAAGATGAGGATGCACCATGGAGTGATACAGAGACATTATGATATTCTCTGTTTTATTCTCCATTCCTTTCCTAATAATCCCCAGCATTCTGTTTGTGTGTGATATATGAACACAAGATGAGGATGCACCATGGAGTGATACAGAGACATTATGATATTCTCTGTTTTATTCTCCATTCCTTTCCTAATAATCCCCAGCATTCTGTGTGTGTATGATATATGAACACAAGATGAGGATGCACCATGGAGTGATACAGAGGCATTATGATATTCTCTGTTTTATTCTCCATTCCTTTCCTAATAATCCCCAGCATTCTGTGTGTGTATGATATATGAACACAAGATGAGGATGCATCATGGAGTGATACAGAGGCATTATGATATTCTCTGTTTTATTCTCCATTCCTTTCCTAATAATCCCCAGCATTCTGTTTGTGTATGATATATGAACACAAGATGAGGATGCACCATGGAGTGATACAGAGACATTATGATATTCTCTGTTTTATTCTCCTTTCCTTTCCTAATAATCCCAAGCATTTTATTTGCTTTCTTGGCTGCTGCTGCTGCACACTGAGCAGAGGATTTCAACGTGCTATCAATGATGACACCTAGATCTTTTCCTGAGTGGTGACTCCTAATGTGGAACCTTGCATTTTGTAGCTATAATTTGGGTTTCTCTTCCCTAAGTGCATCACTTTGCACTGGTCTTCATTAAATTTCATTTTCCATTTGCATGCCCAGTCTCCCAATTCTGCAATGTCCCCTTGCAATTTCTCACAATTGTCTTGTGATTTGACAACTTTGAATAATTTTGTGTCATTGGCAAATTTGATTACCTCACTTATTGTTCCTATTTCCAGGTCATTTATAAATATAATAAAAGGCATCGGTCCCAGAACAGATTCCTGAGGTCACCTCATTCCCAAAAGGGAGAAGCCCAGGCAAGGGCAGGGCAATCCAATAAGGTGAGTATGAATGTTACCTTGACACTGTCTGAGGGGAAACAAGCCACCTGAAGGTCAAAGTGAATCTTGCATAAATTGAGGAACCCCCTGCATCCCTGCAGCACGGATTCTGAAGCCCAAGCAGGCGCAGGTGGAGGATTCACTGGAGCTGGTGCTGACATTGGTAGTTGGGCCTGCACGGCGTCCAATCCCCAGCCATGATGACATTATCAAGAGAGAGAGCACACAGGAGTGGTAACATTTGAGCCGCAAGCATGCAGCATGTTGACAGGGCGGCTCAGCAGCAAATTGGGGTAAATGGGATGGTCGCGGGACCATCCCACCAATAGCCCATCATTACACCTGGAGAGCTTAGTGGTTAGAGCAGCGAGCTGCGAACCAGGGAAACCAGGGTTCAAAGCCCACTGCTGCTCCTCTTGACTTTGGGCAAGTCACCTTACCCTCCACTGCCTCAGGTACAAACTTAGATAGTAAATTTACTATGGTGGGGAGAAATATTGCAAGGAGAAAGGATATTCCAGCAGTTATTGACCCTTCCCAAGTAAAATAGCACAGCCACTTCCCTGCATTATTTCTTATCATAGAAAAAATCCCAAAATAAAAAAATATTGTGGGGAAGTGGGGAAAAACATGTGATGATGGCCCTCTTTGCCCAGGCATACCATCGTGTTAAATGGCCATATGGCCCAATAATAGCTCCCCCGTCCTAATGTAAATAAGCTAGTAGGATATCATAATCCACAGTATTGAATGATCCAGCATTACCAAGAAGTAACTCTGGCCTTTACCAAAACCTCTTCTGATGGTGTCTATAAGACTTCCTAAAGCCATATCGTCAATGGTGGAGAATGGCATGGTCTTTGATAACTGGGTCAAGCTGATCTCAAACAATGATGCTAAGAGTTTTGTCAGGAAAGAGAAGGAAGAAATGGGTCTAAAATTTGAAAGATCATTTTGATCCAACCCTGTTTTTTTTCACAAGTGGTCAGATGTCCACCAATTTAAGAGGGCCAGGGATTGATCCCTCTGACAAGGAAAGATTGACCAAATGGCTAAAGCAATGGAGAAATAACCTCCCTAGATTCTTAACAGGTTTATCCTACAGATATTTAATGGGCAATTCGAGATTCATAGTGCCGATAATCTGGGAGATTTCTGGGGTTAATGATGGTCAGAAAGTCTCGCAGACTAGGGGGCACTCCATGAAGTTAGCATGGGGCACATTTAAAACTAAACGGAGAAAGTTCTTTTTTACTCAACGCACAATTAAACTCTGGAATTTGTTGCCAGAGGATGTGGTTAGTGCAGTTAGCATAGCTGTGTTTAAAAAAGGATTGGATAAGTTCTTGGAGGAGAAGTCCATTACCTGCTATTAAGTTCACTTAGAGAATAGCCACTGCCATTAGCAATGGTTACATGGAATAGACTTAGTTTTTGGGTACTTGCCAGGTTCTTATGGCCTGGATTGGCCACTGTTGGAAACAGGATGCTGGGCTTGATGGACCCTTGGTCTGACCCAGTATGGCATTTTCTTATGTTCTTATGTTCTTCTTATTTAGATACAAACATACTAGTATCATCATCAGTTATCTTTGGATGGTTATTAAACGTTGAAGTAATCAATGCTTATTTTAGAGCTAAAAACTGCATTAATGCATTGCCATCAATAGAACTAGAGAAGCTAGAAGAGCTTGCAGAGAAATTTGAAGTTGCCAATTGTTTTACAATGCGAAATAAGATTTTGGGGTTATTTTCAGCCAAGTGGATCAGTGATGGATGAAAGCATTCCCACACATCATAGCACTGAGATTGATAAGCATATAGCAGCGCATTGGATGGTGCTAAATTATCTGCAGATCGTTGTTTGCGCCACTTTTGTTGTCGCATGGATCTAAGCTCAGATGTCATACATTTATTAGATGTTTTACTGTTAGCTCTAACTACGTGAAGAGGTACAAGGCTATCAAGAATATTTTGCAGTGTCTCATTCCAAGCGGAAAGTGCAGAGTCGCAATCTGAATAGGAGGTTAAGTTTAGTTTTTCCTCCAACATTAAAATAAAGGCATCTTACTCAACTTGACCTCGCACAGTAAATCATCTTGCGGGCCTACATCTATTTTGGATTTGAAACTTAGCAGAGTTTCTATTAAAAAGTGGTTGGACCAGGGTGCAGTTTTGGCAGACCATTTGCTAAATTGTAGTCCTACTAAAGAAGAACTGATGAATACTAAATTCAGTGTATTTTCACCAGAATGCGTTGGGCCCATAGAGATCTGAACCCAACCAAGAATACTCATAATGTCAAAAAATATATCACATCCTGCAGAGACAGGGGATTTGTTAACATGCGTATTAAAATCTCCCCAAATCACCATAATATTCAAATTAACAGTTTTTGGCAATTGTTCAAAAATGGTGAAGAGTTTTGCTCCATAAGTCCAGGAGGGATATAAGATAAACACACATTAGGCTGACTGGAAGACAAACATCATCTCGTATTGAGAATCAAAGCTAAGCTTTTCATAAGCAAGCTTCCGGCATGTTTTATGAAGTATTACTAACCCTCCGCCACGCTTGTTTAATCTACATAGCTCGCAGGAGAAATTTGATTTAAAATAATTGTAGCAAATTCTGACAACCAAGATTCTGTGAGGCAGAGCATGTCAGGAGAGTCCATCAGCAATAAATCAGGCAATAGCATAATGTTTTTCTTAACTGGTTGAGCATAAACTGAGGAGAATCCACATAGTTATATTCAGGAACGTTGTTTGTACACCACGTTGAGGAATAGGAGTCAGACAAGATGGCTGCCACACACAAAGGCTATGCCAGTCAAAAGGAAGTTCACTATAGCCGCCATTACTGGAATGGAGTTTATCACAGGTGTGGCAGAAGAGAATAACTCTTTGGGCAAGTGTGGAACTGGGCCCATGTCCTTGACCGCACTTGGCATGCACGCTCCTTCACGTGTGAAATGAAGCGTGCACATACCTGACATGCGGTCCCTCCAGCATCCCGCTCGGGCCCGTCACCTCCCACCAGGGTAGTGATGTCATTAAGGGGGCAGAGCTTTGGCGCCTTGCTGACAGCCAGGTTGATGGGGAGAGCTTCGGCAAGGCAAGGAATTCAGCTTGAGTCATTTTCTTCCCTGGAGGGGTTTGAGTGGGGATCTAAACAGACCCTCAGGGGCATTTTGGCACAGTGGGAGGGGGGAGTTATCAGGCCACATAGCCCTTTAAATAGTAGCCATGGAGAACTCGGCATGTTTATTTATTTATTTATTTAAAGTTTTTCTATACCGGCATTCGCGATGGATATCGCATCATGCCGGTTTACAGTTAACAAGTGGAGAAGGAACAAAATAATAATAATAATAATAATAATAATAATAAACATTAAACAAGTGATGACAGAAGATTGCAGTTACAATAAAACAAGGGAGTTACACAACTTGGAACAGAGAGAGAAGCTAGGATTTTAAACATAGAGAACAGATATGCCAATTACGGCATTTGTAACATTAGTGGATTACCCTAATGAAGTGGAGTTAATTATTGCCATGTTGATGAAAAGTCTAGGCAAATTGGTTAATAGTGTATTAATGTTCAGTTTAGGTCTGGAAAGGCTTTAATGAATAGCCACGTTTTAAGTCTTTTCCTAAAAGTAGGAAGGCAGGGTTCCTGTCGCAAATCTGACGGGATGGAGTTCCATAGTGCTGGTCCTGCCGTGGAGAACACCCTGTCTCTGGCGGTTATGTGCCGAGTGGCTTTGGAGTGTGGTACGTGTAGAGATTCTCTATAGGACTCTCTGATGGGTCTAGAGGAGGTGTATTTTCTGAATGGAATTTGAAGGTTAAGGGGAGAGTATTGATGGATTGCTTTGTAAATAGTAGTTATGGACTTATATAAGATTCGGAAGTGAATTGGTAGCCAGTGAAGGTCTTTGAGTATTGGTGATATGTGGTCTCTTCTCCGTGCGTTTGTTAATATTCTCGCTGCCGAGTTTTGAACCATCTGCAGTGGTTTAGTGTGAGATGAAGGGAGACCTAAAAGTATAGAGTGTGTGCATAGGCATGAGTTAATGTCCCAATGCTCCGGGGAGTAGTTAGCTGCAAATGCCCAGTTAGTGCGGCTTGTAAAATAACATGGATTCAGCCAGCCACGTTATTTTGTTTGCAGAAGATTACCTATGCATTAGCTGCTTTCATTTATTTAATATTTATTTATTGAATATTTATAAAATGCTTTACTGATTTAAAAAAATAGCCCAAAATTATTTTGCATGCATTACTACATTTTATACATGTAAATGAATGCAAAGCAGCTAATTTCAAAAGGGGGTGGATTTTAGATCAAGATATCATGTGATATCGTGAATATAAGCTCATACCACTGTGATATTTGATTATCGTGCAGTATTTGGCCATTTTTAGTGCAGACCATGCTAGATAATTTACAAAGAGAAAATACCCAGGACTTGGGAAAATTAGTAACCAAGTACCTGTGGGGGCCAGAAGAGCCCCCACCACCCCTGAGGTGTAGAAAGAGAAGGAACAGGACTGCGGCCAGGGCCCAGGACAGCACAGAACAGGAGACACAGGAGGGAAGGGGAAAGCAGAGCAACAGATACAAATGTAAATAAGGAAAATAAGGAGCCCAGATGCTAAACATTTGGGCTGAATGTGTGAGAAAGGCAGAAGTAAGGGTGCGTCTCACCTTCTCGTCCTCCTTGTATTGCAGCTGCATGGAGTGATGTCCCATGCAAACCATGGTCAGCACGAAAAGAGCAAGGAGAAGATACTGTGCAGCCAGAGCAGCCGGTCCCTGCGGGAGAGGAGGAGAACACCGTCAGGGAGAGAAGGGGGCATAAAAAAGGAGAGGCACTGGGGAAGAGCAGGAAGAGGAGGTGGGAAAGAAGGAAGACTGGGATAAATAGGGAGGGAGCACACCTCACCTTAAGATAAGCTCCCTCTCTTACTGCTAAAGGCTTGGAAACGTTCATTATCACTTAATATGGCAGAGTCAGGTATTGAGCCTTATTAATATGTTTTATAAAAGAGTAAAGAATTTGCAAAAGTATTTAAATGAGCACTAATAGTGGGGGGTCACTGTAGGGAATGGTGTGGGAGTGCTGGGTGTGGGGGGTCACTGTAGGGAATGGTGTGGGAGTGCTGGGTGTGGGGGAGTCACTGTAGGTAATGGTGTGGGAGTGCTGGGTGTGGGGGGGTCACTGTAGGGAATGGTGTGGGAGTGCTGGGTGTGGGGGAGTCACTGTAGGGAATGGTGTGGGGAGTGCTGGGTGTGGGGGGGTCACTGTAGGGATGGTGTGGGAGTGCTGGGTGTGGGGGAGTCACTGTAGGGAATGGTGTGGGAGTGCTGGGTGTGGGGGGGTCACTGTAGGGAATGGTGTGGGAGTGCTGGGTGTGGGGGGTCACTGTAGGGAATGGTGTGGGAGTGCTGGGTGTGGGGGAGTCACTGTAGGGAATGGTGTGGGAGTGCTGGGTGTGGAGGGGGGTCACTGTAGGGAATGGTGTGGGAGTGCTGGGTGTGGGGGGGTCACTGTAGGGAATGGTGTGGGAGTGCTGGGTGTGGGGGGGGTCACTGTAGGGAATGGTGTGGGAGTGCTGGGTGTGGAGGGGTCACTGTAGGGAATGGTGTGGGAGTGCTGGGTGTGGAGGGGTCACTGTAGGGAATGGTGTGGGAGTGCTGGGTGTGGGGGGAGTCACTGTAGGGAATGGTGTGGGAGTGCTGGGTGTGGAGGGGTCACTGTAGGGAATGGTGTGGGAGTGCTGGGTGTGGAGGGAGTCACTGTAGGGAATGGTGTGGGAGTGCTGGGTGTGGAGGGGTCACTGTAGGGAATGGTGTGGGAGTGCTGGGTGTGGGGGGGGGGTCACTGTAGGGAATGGTGTGGGAGTGCTGGGTGTGGGGGGTCACTGTAGGGAATGGTGTGGGAGTGCTGGGTGTGGGGGGGGTCACTGTAGGGAATGGTGTGGGAGTGCTGGGTGTGAGAGGTCAGTGTAAGGTATGGTGTGGGAGTGGTCACTGTAGGGAATGGTGTGGGAGTGCTGGGTGTGGGGGGTCACTGTAGGGAATGGTGTGGGAGTGCTGGTGTGGGGAGTCACTGTAGGGAATGGTGTGGGAGTGCTGGGTGTGGGGGGAGTCACTGTAGGGAATGGTGTGGGAGTGCTGGGTATGGGGGGAGTCACTGTAGGGAATGGTGTGGGAGTGCTGGGTGATGGGGGGAGTCACTGTAGGGGAATGGTGTGGGAGTGCTGGGTGTGGGGGGGGGTCACTGTAGGGAATGGTGTGGGAGTGCTGGGTGTGGGGGGGGTCACTGTAGGGAATGGTGTGGGAGTGCTGGGTGTGGGGGGGATCACTGTAGGGAATGGTGTGGGAGTGCTGGGTGTGGGGGGAGTCACTGTAGGGAATGGTGTGGGAGTGCTGGGTGTGGGGGGGGGGTCACTGTAGGGAATGGTGTGGGAGTGCTGGGTGTGGGGGGGGGTCACTGTAGGGAATGGTGTGGGAGTGCTGGGTGTGGGGGGGGTCACTGTAGGGAATGGTGTGGGAGTGCTGGGTGTGGGGGGAGTCACTGTAGGGAATGGTGTGGGAGTGCTGGGTGTGGGGGGGATCACTGTAGGGAATGGTGTGGGAGTGCTGGGTGTGGGGGGGGGGGTCACTGTAGGGAATGGTGTGGGAGTGCTGGGTGTGGGGGGGGGTCACTGTAGGGAATGGTGTGGGAGTGTTGGGTGTGGGGGGGGGGTCACTGTAGGGAATGGTGTGGGAGTGCTGGGTGTGGGGGGATCACTGTAGGGAATGGTGTGGGAGTGCTGGGTGTGGGGGGGATCACTGTAGGGAATGGTGTGGGAGTGCTGGGTGTGGGGGGATCACTGTAGGGAATGGTGTGGGAGTGCTGGGTGTGGGGGGGGGGGTCACTGTAGGGAATGGTGTGGGAGTGCTGGGTGTGGGGGGGGGGTCACTGTAGGGAATGGTGTGGGAGTGCTGGGTGTGGGGGGATCACTGTAGGGAATGGTGTGGGAGTGCTGGGTGTGGGGGGGATCACTGTAGGGAATGGTGTGGGAGTGCTGGGTGTGGGGGGGATCACTGTAGGGAGTGGTGTGGGAGTGTTGGGTGTGGGGGGGGTCACTGTAGGGAATGGTGTGGGAGTGCTGGGTGTGGGGGAGTCACTGTAGGGAATGGTGTGGGAGTGCTGGGTGTGGGGGAGTCACTGTAGGGAATGGTGTGGGAGTGCTGGGAGTGGGGGGGTCACTGTAGGGAATGGTGTGGGAGTGCTGGGTGTAGGGGGGTCACTGTAGGGAATGGTGTGGGAGTGCTGGGTGGGAGGTGGGGGGTGAGAGAGAGAGAGAGAGAGAGAGAGAGAGAGAGTGTGGCCATAATGTCATCCCCATAGGTAGGTATTTGTATCCCTATGGTAGGCCCACCTAGTAACTCGAGGTGGGGATTAGGTATTAGTGTAGGGGGTTAGGGGCCACTTTGACATTCAACGTGAGACATACAAACAGAACAGTGGTCTCTTGTGAAGATCTGATGACCTTCGGAGTGAGGAAACTCACTCCAAGATGAGATTTGTGCAGTGTTCTCTCAACCAGTCCATCAAGCTAGGTTGAGAGAACATTGCACAAATCTCATCTTGGAGTGAGTTTCCTCACTCCGAAGGTCATCAGATCTTCACAAGAGACCACTGTTCTGTTTGTATGTCTCACGTTGAATGTCAAAGTGGCCCCTAACCCCCTACACTAATATCTAATCCCCACCTCGAGTTACTAGGTGGGCCTACCATAGGGGATGACATTATGGTCATGGTGTCTCTCTGTCTCTCTTCCTCTCTTCTCCTCAAATAGGCCTTACAGGAGACATCACAGCAGCTAATGCAATTCAAAGAGGTGTAGTTAAAATCAGCATTATGGCTGTGCAATAGCTCTTCACAGACAGGCTAGCCCAGCCCACTCTCCTCCATACAATATGGTGCTATCACATGCGTTAAACACATTTTTGCATGCGAAAACACCTTATCACATTTTGATAAATGACCCCCTTTGTTTCCACAGTTAATCAAATTCCTTTGAACATTGTCCTCACCTGAGCACCCTCGATCCGACACCCAGAGCCTCCACCCACTACGTTTGCCAAAATAGATTTATAAGAATTTATTTAGAAACTGAATCCAGTGAATCTATTGCCGGAACAAAATTCCAATTCAGATATCTTTACTGGCATTGAAATTTGTGTGTCCTCCAAGTAGCACCCGACTGCCTCGGTCTCATGCCCTGAGTGTTCCATTTCTGGGTCAGTACCATCCTGCCAGCATTTGCTTGGTTGGTGTCCTGGGAGTTGTAGGCTGCTGGTTTCTGCTCTGCTCCCCCCCATGGCCTACAGTGTCATCGGCTTACACTTTCTTTATCTGTGTCTTTTTTTCTCCTAATCATTTCCCCTTCCTCCCTTGCTTCTGCTCTTGAGGGTTATTTAAATTGTCATATTGCATAAGACCAAGGGTCCATCAAGCCCTGCATCCTGTTTCCAACAGTGGCCAATCCAGGTTACAAATACTTGGCAAGTACCCAGTACTGCTTACCTGGATTCCTGCTTTGGCTAAATTTAAAAGTCTAATTTAATATAACTTAATTCTGTATTTTCCCAATATAGTTTGCTTTATCTCTGCTTTTTAGAATCTGTTCTTGTGATGGGCAGGATTATTGTTTTCCAATAGACATTGCTTAATTCTCCTGTTCTGCTTGTCTTGTATGTGGCTGAACAATATTACCATTAAAAAAAAATCTCCTGTAGATAGTAACTTTATTTCTGCAGGATCTTACTCTGTCTGGTGTGTTGTAGTAATATTTTGATAGTCATTTTAAAGAACACAGGGATTTTTAGAAAAGAGGCACACAGGACTCTACCTACTAGACTTTCTGGGTGTGGTGTAATCAGATCACAGTTAGGGGTAATCAAGCCAAGCACTATTAAAGTCTAGTTATACATAAAATTCTAGCACGCTCATCTAGTTCCAGCACTGTTACCTGGTTTCCTGCTCTGGCTATTTATCTCTGCTGTTTACTCCCTCCAACCCCTAGTGTGTTTCCTTCCTAAATATTTTTTCTAAGGACCTAGGATAATTGAGTAATATAAACCTGAAGTTCCAATTACTCAACTAACTTATTAGTCACTATTAGCAAAATGTCCTTTATTCAGTGCAACAAATGTGGTGCTTATATCCCAAGGCCTATCATTTGGAGAATTAAGGGTTGTCTAATTTGCCTTCAGCTGTCTGCGCTGTCTGCCATGAATAAGGAGCTAATGCACCTGAAAGAGATATTATACAAGATTCAAATAACCTCCCCTTCCTTGTAGAATCCAGAATATTGCTCCCAGCTCTCAAAGAGGATTCAGAAACCCAGGTATAAATGATTTAAAGTGGGCTCTCTGAGAAACCCAGTTTCCCCAAATTTGAAGCATCTTGAGTATTCACCCCCACTCCCACAGAGAAGTCTGACATCTAGGATTCTGAATCCCAGAAAAATTTAGATTAAAGTGGGATCTGGCATAATAAAGCCCATGACAATGAGACACCCACTCTCCCTGCTGTACCCTTGCATAATGCATTTTCTGCATTGGAAAATGAAGAAGTCCAAATAAAAGAATATGAAATGATGTCTGAAAGGGAAATAGTCACCCACTGCACCCAGAAACCTTTCAACATGATCAAATACTATAAAAGAAAGCTTGCTTCTGGGATACGGCCAAGAAAGGACAAAGAGGACAGAAAAGGGGGAGGAGTAGCTCTTTATGTCAAAAACAATAATTGCCAGGTTCTTGTAGCCTGGATTGGCCACTGTTGGAAACAGGATGCTGGGCTTGATGGACCCTTGGTCTGATCCAGTATGGCATGTTCTTATGTTCTTATGTTCAAGCAACTGAATTGCAAGGGACGTGGAGTCGAGAAGAAGCACTGTGGACTGTCCTAAAAAAAAGAAGATGATGCTCCATTTTTACTGGTGTGATCTGCAGGCCACCGACTCAGAACAGAAGAACTGGACAGAGAACTCATAGAAAACATCCAAAAGGTGGGAAAGAAGGATTTAATCTGCCGGATGTGGATTGGAGAATCCTTTCTGCAGAATCTATGAGAAGTAGAGAGACAGTGGATGCCCTGCAAGAGGTTCTGCTCAAACAATGGTAATGGAGCCCACGAGAGAGAGAATAATACTCGATCTGGTGCTCACCAATGGTGATAAAGGAGCTCACCTGAGCACCAGTGATCATCAGATGGTACGGTTCGATTTTGCAAACAGGACAGAGAGAACTTTGTCAAAATGGGGATGCACCTGGAAGAGAACTGGAAGACTGGGAAAAAATGGGTGAGGTGGAACAACAGTGGGCCCAAGACAGGTGCGTCCCAATAGGCAAACTAGGTGAATGCCTAGGGCACCAGCCATTAGGGGGCGGCAAAGAGCAGCCATGTGGGGCCATGAGTGGAGCCCATCCCACTCATGACCAAGTGAAGCAGAGATTCGGAAGGCCGCGAGCAGTGCCTTCGTGTGTGTGTGTGTGAGTGTGTGTGTGTGTGTGTGTGTGAGTGTGTGAGTGAGAGGGACTGTGTATGTATGAGAGAGCAAAGTTAGTGAGAGAGAGAGAGAGGGAGGCTGTGTAAGGGTGCATGTGTGAATGAGACAAGAAACCTAAGTGTGTGTGCCTGAGTGAATGAGGTAGGGGCCAGAATGAGGGCCTGGACCAGGGAGAGCGCAAGGCAGAAGGTTCACCTAGGGTGCCTAATACCCTTGCACCGGCCCTAAGTGGGCCAAGTTAAAAGCAGCTATTATGTTTTAGAAAAGTTAACAAGAGTAAGAGGAAAAAGAAACAATCTGGTTCTGTAAGGAGGTGGCTGAAAAATAAAGGCAAAAAGAATAGTGATCAAGAAGTATAAAGGATCCCAAAAAAAGGAACACAGGGAAGAATATCTGTGAAAACTGAGGGAGTCGAAGAAATAAATAAGGATGCAAAGGTCAAGCGGAAGAAAGTACTGCCAAAGAGGTAAAGCAAGGAGACAAAACATTTTTCAGATATAGCAGTGAAAGAAGGAAGGTCAGAAAGGAATATTGGTTCTTACGTGCTAATTTTCATTCTTGACGACCCATGGATCAGTTCAGACAAGTGGGTTTATGCATTCCTACCAGCAGATGGAGGCAGAGAACCGAGAGTGCCACCTGCAGTCCCTCAGTATTGACCCGTACCCAAGCCAAGATGTCTGTGTAAAGAAACCCCCAATAAACGACAGGGTGAACAGAGAATCAAAGTTGGAGCCCCCTGGAACTAAGCCCCTTTGACTTAACACAGAAAACTGATACCCAGCTACATACACTTCTCCTTCAGCTGAGTATATCATATACCATTGTAGCAACATCCAGAAGCGAGGAAGTCTTTGGAAAAGATGGGGATGGGTCTCTGGACTGATCCATGGTACTTCAGGAACGAAAATTAGCAGGTAAGAACCAATTTTCCTTTCCTGTTCATACCCCAGATCAGTCCAGACAAATGGGATGTACCCAAGCCCCTCTATTCTGGGAAGGAACTCGAAAGACCCGCGCGCAAAACACTTTTCCCAAACGTTGCCTTTTCCGGCGCCCGCACATCCAAGTGGTAATGTCTGGTAAAAGTGTAAAGAGATGACCACATCGCCACTCAACAAATCTCCTGCGGAGAAAGCAGTTGACACTCTGCCCACAAGGTTACTTGCGCCCTAGTGGAATGCGCTCTCAACACCTCCAGCACTGACCAGCCCTTACAGATGTAAGCCGAAGCTATCGTCTCTTTTAGCCATCGTGCAATAATGCCCTTGTTAGCTTTATTTCCCTTCCTTGCATAACTGAATAGAACAAACAGATGATCAGTTCTCTGAAGGGCACTCATCACCTTAAGATATCGCAAAAGAATTTGACACACAACCAATAAGTGAAACTCCCTTGTCATTGAAGCCTTGGCTGCCAAATTTGGAAAGGCCGGTAGCTCGACAACCTGGTTAAGGTGAAAAGAGGACACTACATTTGGCAAAAAAGGAAGGAACCATATGTAAAGAAACCCCATCCTCCAAAAAACACAGGAAAGGGTCCCTACACGACAATACTTGCAGTTCAGAAATCCTTCTAGCTGAACAGATAGCCACCAGGAAAACAGCCTTCAGGGTTAAATCCTTTAATGATGCCCTCCTCATTGGTTCAAAGGGAGGAACCCCCAGCACCTGAAGAACCAAATTCAGATTCCATGCTGGACAGATCTTCAGAACCGGTGGACACAGATGTTTTGCCTCCTTTAGGAATTGAACCACATCCAGATGAGATGCCAACAGTCTTCCCTGAACTCTACCACAAAGGTAACCCAAGGCTGCTATCTGGACCTGAAGAGAATTATAGACCAAACCCTTAGCCAAACCACTTTGCAAAAAAGCCAGGATCTGCGGAATGTCCACCTGCAAAGGCTGCACCCTGTTCTGAAAACACCATGATTCGAACACCCTCCACACTCGGATATAAGCCATGGACGTGGAAGGTCTGCTTGCCTGAAGCAAAGTCACAATCACAGGCTCTGAATAATCCTTCAAATGAAGTCGTCGCCCCTCAAAGCCAAGCTGCTACACAGAAGCGATCCTCCCAGTCTGAAAATACAGGCCCTTATCGCAGCAATCCTGACAGATGAGTCAAGCGAATGAGCCATCCACCGCCAGACATAGAAGGTTCGCAAACCATGACCAGCGTGGCCACTCGGGTGCCACCAGAATCACCCTGCCCAGATGAAGCTCGATGCATCTCAGCATTCAACCTATGAGAGGCCATGGAGGAAACACGTACAGCAACTGATATGTTGGCCACAGCTGAACTAGGGCGTCGATGCCCTCTGATCCAACCTCTCTTCTGCAGCTGAAAAACCAATTCGTTTTTGAATTTCCCAGAGTCGCCATGAGATCATAAGAACATGCCATTCCAGGTCAGACCAGGGTCCATCAAGTCCAGCATCCTGTTTCCAACACTGGCCAATCCAGACTATAAGTACCTGGCAAGTACCCAAAAACTAAGTCTATCCCATGCTACTGATGCTAGTAATAGCAGTGGCTATTTTCTAAGTCACTGCTGGTCTGCTTCACCTTGCCTGCAGTGAGGCGAAGGCTTCCACTAACAACTCCCACTGCCCCGGGTTCAGACGCTATCTGCTGAAGAAGTCCGCCTGCACATTTTCCATCCCAGCAACATGATACGCAGCTATTCTCACCAGAAATTTCTCCATCCACAAGAACAGTAGTTGTACCTTCAGCGCCACTAGATGACTTTTCATACTGCCCTGATGATTGATGTACACTACTGTCGTTGCATTGTCCGAGAACACTTGCACCAACTTATACCGAATGAGCAGAAGAAACACAAGTAAGGCTTTTCTCACTGCTCTGGTTTCCAACTGACTGATAGACCAGGTCATCTCCTCCAGTGACCATTGACCCTGGGCTGACTTCCCTTGACAAATCGCCCCCCAGCCAGAGAGGCTGGCATCCGTGGTCACTAGAACCCAGTTGGGCACTTCCAGATCAATCCCTTTCTCCAGATTGCGCCAAGACAGCCACCAGGAGAGACTGGACCTGGCATCCTCTGGCAACGGTAAAGGAAGCTGAAATTCTTCTCACAGCTGATTCCAATGGGATAACAGAGCCCCCTGCAGAGGACGCATGTGAGCAAAGGCCCATGGAACTAATTCCAGCGTAGATGCTATGGAACCCAGCACATGCAGGTAATCCCAGACCCTGTGCAATTTCAGGCACAGCAATCGAAGGACCTGACTCTGCAACTTGATGACTCTCTCTGTAGTCAGAAACACCTTCCTCATCTGGGTATCGAAGCGTGCCTCCAGATACTCCAAATACTGGGCCAGCTTCAAATGACTCTTTGCTAGCTTTGTCACCTAGTCCAACGAATCCAGGAGCCAGCTGCAGGACCTGCTGGACTGAGCGACAACACTCCACTTCTGACTTAGAGGTGTACCAGGATACCTTCCTTCCTGAGTGCTGCCGCCACTACCACCATTGTGAACGTGCGAGGTGCTGTCGCCAACCCAAAGGGAAGAGCTTGAAAATGGAAATGTTCTCCCAGAACCATGAACCTCAGGAATCTTTGGTGCTAGGCCCAAATGGGGATATGAAGATAGGTTTCTGACAAGTCCGACAACGCCAGAAACTTCCCTTTGCGCACTGCCGCTATCGCCATGTGCATCATCTCCATTCAGAACCGCGGCACCCAGAGAGCAGCATTGACCTTCTGCAGATTGAGAATGGGCCGAAAAGTCCTCTCCTTTTTTGGCACAATGAAGTGTCCTGCCCCCTCTCTTGAAGGGGCACTGGCACAATGGCGTGCAGGATACTGATGTACTGTATCCCGCACTGCCTCTCGCTTGCACCAGCAGATGCAGCGGGAGACTACAAAGGCGTTCCTCAGCGGACGAGATCATTCTAAGGCATATCCATCTTTTATGACCTCCAGGACCCACAGGTCTGACATGATTCTGGTCGACTCTTCGTAAAAAAGGGACAGCCTCTCTCCGATAGCCTCCGAAGAGGAGCGGACCAATACGCCTTCATTGTCCAATCTTGTTTCCGGTACCCCCTTGAGAACCATTGTCCCTTGGGAATCTGATGACTCCGAAAGGGCTGCTGCCTGCTAGAACTCAGCTTCTGCGATGCTGGACCAGGGCTCCTGCCTGCACGAAACCTCTGCGCCTCCCAAAAATGAGCTCGCAGCGGAAGGGGCTTCTTAGGGGCCTTTCTGTCCTCAGGTAACTTATTACCCTTTGATGCTCCCAACTGCTTCATGAGCTGCTCCAGATTTTCCTCAAAGATTAGCTTCCCCTTGAAGGGGAGATTCAACAACTGGGCTTTAGATCACATGTCTGCTGACCAATTTTGCACCCACAGGAGCCTCTGCTTTGCCCTGCAGCGAACATACTCCTGGTGGAAGTCCAGACCATGCAATAAAGAGCATCAGCCACATAAACCACTCCCACTTTCAAGCAGGCCGCCTGTGCAGACTCAGCTGCTGTCCTAAGCAGGCTCTCTGTATCAAACTTCCGCACACTGCCGCCCGAAGACTCAAAGCTGAAACCTCAGTATCTTGAGCAGAATCTCCACTTTCCGATCCTGGACATCCTTTAGAGCTGCTAATCTTGCTACCGGGATAGTCGTCTTTTTGGTAACTGCAGCACAGCTGCATCCACCTTGGGTATTCTCCACTATTCCAAGGTCTGCTCTGGCAAGGGATATAACTTTGCCATAGCCCTTGCTACCCTGAGGCCCACCTTGGGAGATTCCCACTCCTGATCCACCACCTTCTTCTGCAATGGAAAAACCTTAGGGGGACCCCATAATCCCTCTAGGATTGGGTTCATTCCCTCATTATCTGAGTTCTCTGGTGACTTTAATCCCCAGCTCCTCCAATACCTAGGGAATCAGCAGCCCCAGTTCCTCCCTTCAGAACAGATGGACCACCTGTGGGTCATCACCTTCCAGAATCGGTACCACATCCGGATCCTGATCAGATCCCCCAAGGCACCAACAGGGTCTTTGTGCAGATCCCCTGGATCCCCCTGCATCTGATCAGCCTCATCTGTTCCTTCCAACAAAACTTCTTGCACTGCAGCCCGTCCGAGTCCCAACAAGTGCAGGATCCCTCCTGTTGCCAGAGGCCTCCGATTCCTGGCTTCCTTGGCTGCCCGGGACTTCCTGGGTAATGGTCTCTTGAACCCTAAACCCTTCCTGGCTAAAAAAGCCTTATGGAGGAGAAGAAAAAAATCTGCAGAAACTTCCTCCGGATCAGAGGAGGAAGAGTCCTGACCAGCGACTCCCTGAGCCTCTCCCCTTCCCCTGCCACCAGCAGGGTCCTTTTCAGTGGGAAACAGCATGGAAGGGGAGTCCCGAGGCTCCAAAATAGCAGCCTGATTCCCTGCATGTGCTGAAAAAATGGCTGCTGGTTCCTCTGACCCCCCCCCCCCCTCCCGGATCTCCAGAGCTGGTCTAGCTGACATTGTACCCTTGCCACACCCCCCCCCCCCACGAGGCACACTCGTGCTAAAATGCGGCCGAATTGCGTCGAGCCCGCCTAAAACTGCAGCCGCAACAAACTTTGCCATGCTGCGTGGGATTCGGCATGCTGGAGCGATCGGGCCTGCACATGCGGTCAGGCTTAAAAATAGCCCCTGCCGCCACAAGCGCTCCCACTTGTCTGGACTGATCTGGGGTATGAACACGAAGTGGTATAATGAAACTGAAAGGTGACAAGGAGCAAGGTGTTGAGAGAGATGAAGAAATGGAAGAAATATTAAACAAATACTTCAGTTTGGTATTCACTAAAAAAGACCTTGGAGAAGGCCCATTGCTGATTAACAAGATCGTTAATGGGGATGGAGTAGATGAAACTCCATCTACAGAAGATAATTTATGGGAGGAGTTAGGCAAACTGAAAGCAGTCAAGGCCATGGGCTGGATGAGATACACCCCAGGATACTGACGGGCCGATACAGTAAGGTGTGGTAGAAAGAGATGCGGTAGTGCCCGGCGCACCCGCGTTTGCCGCACGCACAGTTCGGATCACCTACCGCTCGATACCTTATTTAAATGGTATGCAAATGCAAGCCGCGTCCAACACCGTCCTCCGACGTCCAGCCGGTCGCGGCATGTGCACATGCGCCTTCGCTGCCTTGAGCGTCCATATTGGACGTACAGGCGTGCACATATTCACTTTAGCCGGCGGGGCTGCTGAAGCCGCTCTCTCTCGCTGCCCTTCTACTGCTGCTGCTGGGGGTTTGCGTGGCCGCGGCCAGGGCAGGTGAGCGGAGGCTGGGGGAAAGTTTGGGACTGTGAAATTTCATCTCTCTCTGCTTGGGCTTGGATTGGGTTGGGTTGGTTTGGTTTGGGACTGGGCGGCTAAGTGCGAGAAGCATTTTTTTTTTCTGTGGATTGGGTTGGTTTGGGACTGGGCGGCCCAGTTCACCACACTAACGCAAGGGTCAGGGTAGGCGGTAAATTAGTAGGTTAAAGACGCGGCAAGATAGCAGGTTAAAAAGGCGATAGTCGGGGCGCACTTTACTGTATGGAAGGGAATAGCTAATCGGATCGTTTACATATCATAGACATGCTGCGGGTGGAAAGGGATACGCGTCGAGTTAAAGAAGTGGTAAGGATCGGTAAAAACAGATAGTGAATCGCGGGTTAGACTTACGCGGCGAAATTGTGAGTACACAGCGGGTTAGAAACAGGGTAACTGTGGCCGCGCTTTACTGTATCGGCCTGTGAGAAAGCTCAGAGATGTGTTGGTGGGTCCGCTGCACAACCTGCTCAATAGATCCATGGAAACGAGAATGGTGGCACGGGATTGGAGAAGAGTGGTAGTGGTCCTGCTTCACAAGAGTGGTAGCAGAGAGGAGGCCGGAAACTAAAGACTGGTTAGCCTTCCCTTGGTGGTGAGAAATTTAATGGAGACTCTGCTGAAGGAAAGGATAGTGAACTATTTACAGAGTGTAATAGTAAATGGAACCTGCCCTGAAGAGAGAACAGAGTTAAGTGGAGGGCCACAGGGACTGATGTTGACTGTTCTGTTCAATATCTTTGTGAGTGATGTTGTGGAAGTGTTAGAAGGTAAAATTTACCTATTTGAGGATGATACTAAGATCTGCAATAGAATGGACATTCTTGAAGGAGTAAAGAGAAAGAAAAGTGATTTACAAAATCTGGAAGAGTGGTTGAAGATTTGGCATCTGGGATTCAATGCCAAGAAGTGCAGAGTCATGCACTTGGGGTGCGGCAATCCAAAAGAGTTGTATGTGATGGGGGATGTAAGACTGATGTGCATGGACCAGGAGAGAGATCTTGGGTTGATAGTGTCTAGAGTTCTGAAGATGGGCTGCATAGAGAGAGGAATAACCAGTAAGAAAAAGGAGGTGGTGATGCCCTTGTACAGGTCCTTGGTGAGGCCTCATTTGGATACTGTGTTCAGTTCTGGAGTCCGTATCTGAAGGGGGATAAAGACAGGATGGAGGCGGTCCAGAGAAGAGTGACCAACATGGTGTGGGGTCTGTATGAGAAGATTTATGAGGAGAGGCTGAAAGATATGAATATGTATACCCTGGAAGAGAGGAGGTGCAAGGGAGATATATAGTAACATAGTAATTACGGCAGAAAATGACCAAAATGGTCCATCTAGTCTGCCCAGCAAGATTCCCAAGGTAGTAACTGCCACTCCTTGCAGGTTACCCCCAGGTTTCTCTTAAGGGTAGTAACTGCCGCTCCATGCAGGTTACCCCCATGTTCCTCTTAAGGGTTGTAACTGCCGCTCCGTGCAGGTTACCCCCATGTTTCTGTTAAGGGTAGTAACTGCCACTCTGGGCAGGTTACCCCCATGTTTCTGTTAAGGGTAGTAACTGCCGCTCCATGTTTCTCTAAGAACATAAGAAATTGCCATGCTGGGTCAGACCAAGGGTCCATCAAGCCCAGCATCCTGTTTCCAACAGAGGTCAAACCAGGCCACAAGAACCTAGCAATTACCCAAACACTAAGAAGATCCCATGCTACTGATGCAATTAATAGCAGTGGCTATTCCCTAAGTCAACTTGATTAATAGCAGTTAATGGACTACTCCTCCAAGAACTTTTCCAAACCTTTTTTGAACCCAGCTACACTAACTGCACTAACCACATCCTCTGGCAACAAATTCCAGAGCTTTATTGTGCATTGAGTGAAAAAGAATTTTCTCCGATTAGTCTTAAATACGCTAATTGCTAACTTCATGGAATGTCCCCTATCCTTCTATTATTCGAAATTGTAAATAACCGAGTCAAATCTACTCGTTCAAGACCTCTCATGATCTTAAAGACCTCTATCATATCCCCCCTCAGCCGTCTCTTCTCCAAGCTGAACAGCCCTAATCTCTTCAGCCTATCCTCATAGGGAAACTGTTCCATCCCCTTTATCATTTTGGTTGCCCTTCTCTGTACCTTCTCCATCGCAACTATATCTTTTTTTAGATGCGGCGACCAGAATTGTACACAGTATTCAAGGTGCGGTCTCACCATGGAGCGATACAGAGGCATTATGACACTTTCCGTTTTATTCACCCTTCCCTTTCTAATAATTCCCAGCATTCTGTTTGCTTTTTTGACTGCCGCAGCACACTGAGCCGACGATTTCAATGTGTTATCCACTATGACACCTAGATCTCTTTCTTGGGTGGTAGCACCTAATATGGAACCTAACATTGTGTAACTATAGCATGGGTTATTTTTCCCTATATGAAACACCTTGCACTTGTCCACATTAAAGTTCATCTGCATTTGGATGCCCAATCTTCCAGTATCGCAAGGTCCTCCTGTAATGTATCACAATCTGCTTGTGATTTAACTACTCTGAATAATTTTGGTCCCGCTTGAATGGTTAGCCATGCTATTTTCAGATAAGTATTGGCTTTATCATCCTCTAACTGTTTGTCATGTAAAATAACAACATTATGGATCTTTTTAGGTAACTGACTCTTGCTAAAGCATTTTTGATGTGCCCCTGAGGAAGCTGATTAAGTGAAACACCGGCCTGTGTAGGGCGATATTAATGCATGACTGCTAAGAGTCTGAGTCATTTTGATATTATGGATGGAGGACTATTTTAAAAAATAAGAAGAAAAAATCATAAAAACTAATTTTGAAGCATTAAAGGATGATGAAGGTGGATGATTGAAAAGACCAGTTAGTGTCTATGTTAAAGACATATAACGTCAGGCTTGCTGACACCTTCTTAGGCTATAATTTAAAAATATTTTGGTTTCCACATTTCTGCTATTTGATAATTTAAATCTCCCATTATTACTGCACTGCCAAATTGGTTAGCTTCCCTGATTTCTCTTAGCATTTCATCATCTGTCTGACCATTATGTTACATTGCTGTATCAGTACATGATCTGAACCTATGTATAAAGTTATGTCACATTGTTTACTTGTTGTTTTATACAGTCTGTTGCTCTTGTTTGCCAGCTTCCAGCTACTTCTCTCTTTTCTCTGTAGTCCCATCCCCGGTACCTGCTTGATGTATTTGCCACCTTCAGTTCTGATGTAAACCGGTACGATGTAACGTCTAATACCGGTATAAAAAAAGCTTTAAATAAATAAATGTGCACTCTATGACAAGTTTTTGCATCGTCTGCAGTCAGGCACACCTTTCCGTCAAGTCCCTGCACAATGCCAGTACTAAAGATACTGAAAAGAAGCCGTCCCAGTACAGAGCCACTGGTCATTTTGCCTTCGCCAGGCTGGATTCCATTTACCCCCAGTTTCTGCATCCCGACAGTCCACCAGGTCCTCACCCAGCTTTACAACGTTTTGGCCTATTCCCCTACCGTCCAGCTCAAGAAACAAAGCAAAGCTCTTAACATACTGTGTGGGGACGTTGACGATGGTTGTCCGTCCAAAATGAGCCGGACTGTCTCCTGAAAGCAAAGAAGAACACAGTGTGAGAGGGGAAGGTGAGGCCACGGAGGTCGGAGCCCCCCAGGACTACAGCTCAGCAAGGCAGAGCTTTCCGCTGGGTACCCCTCGCAAGAGACAGCGATGTCTCGAGTAACCCCGTGTTCATTTCTCATATATATTATACTTAGGTGACGTTGTAAATACTTGCAGAGCACGGAGATTTATTTCAGGAGCGCTTCAGAAACGAGAGGACACTGAAAACCTGAGACCATCAGCCCTTACACTATACAGAAAGCCCTTCCCCATAGAGACAGTCTCTGCCAGTGCCTAGCACTCCCTCAGAGAGCCCCTGCTGCTTGCCCCACCCTCTCCCCTCATAGCCAACTACAACTCCCAGCATGCAGCTCACCGACACTTGCTTTGGTTTGTGTTCTGCCTTGGCTGTTGCCTCTGCTTTCGTCATGTTTGTCGTCTTACCTTCCCCTCCTGCTTCTTCTTTTCATTCTCTCTTCTCTCTTCCTGACCTCATCCAACTCTCCCTCACCTGCTCTCGTTTCTCATTATCTTTCTCTTCCAACTCTCTCTGCCTTCCTTAGCAAAGTTTCACCTCTCTATTTCCCACTCTTTCACTTCCCTGTCTCTTCCTCCACTGACCGCCCCCATCTCTCGTTTGCTGACTCTCAGGCCTCTTCCTCCGCTGTCCATCAACCTTTCTCCCTATTAATCTTTCACCTCCATCTATTAATCTTCCTCCACATCCCTTCTCGTGATCTCTCTTCCCACCTCTCAGCCCTCCATCTCGCTAACCTCGGTCTCTCTCCAAAGCAATCGCCAGGAGCGAGAGTGAATCGTGGGACTCAGGAGGAGCAGCTGGCACTGCACTTCCTCTCCCTGTGGCTGCCCCAAGGAGGCTGAATTCCTACACAGGAAACCTGCACCATGTGGAGACGGCTGCGGGCCCAAGAACAGGCTTTCACTGTCCCCCACAGTGCCTGCCATCTCTGCTAATAATCCTCCAGCCGGCTGCCTCTCCTGCCCCTCTCAAGCTAGCGGTGTCAGCTTTTGGGCCCTGCCTTGTACAGCAGTGCACCTGAGAGCTTTCGATTTCCAGTCGCCCGGACATTGACAGCTGCCTTTCACACACACACATACACACTCTCACACACATACACACTCTCACACATACACACTCTCACACACACCCTCACACACACACCCTCACACACTCACACTCTCACACACACACACACACTGACACACACACACACACACACGCTCAGTCCCAGTCCTCTTTCTTTTCCTGCCTGCAAGCATGACGCCACCACCTCTGTCCCTCCCAGCTGTTCCAGCTGCAGCTGCCTCAATCTTCCTGCCTGCACGAACTGATGCAGTACTGACTCCTCCTGGCCAGTCGCTGGACAAAATGGTGCCCCAGGCGAGAGCTGCTTTCGATGTCCCCCTTCCTTCTCGGGCTCTTCAGCTTGCAGACCTGTAGAGTGACTCGAAAGTGCAGTGGGGCACCTCCCTCACCTCTTGACTTGGCCAAAGGGCAGTCACCTTTCTTGTGCACCCATTGTGACTGCGCTGGCCTCCTTCGGGCCTTCATGGACCTACATGATTCTGCCTCCTCCTTCAGGCCAGAATGGGCTAATGCAACGCCTCCCCCTTCTTGGGGGTCAGCGCAGGCTGAAGGGACTCCTCGCTCTCCTTGGGCCCGAGGCAACGCTGCTACCTTCTGCAGGACGGGCATGGGCCGATCCCTGGAACCTTCCGGTTTTTGTCCGAAGAGCCACAACTCATGCAGAATCCCGGAGAGGGCCCAGGAATAGGGGTCAGTGGTGCTTCACATCTCCCTGGCAGGCGATGGTGAGCCCAGGATGCCCTGCTTGGGGTTAATGCTTTGCCTGGCAGGCTGAGGGGCTCTCTTTTGCAGTTTGGCATCAGCCTGGTTGTGCATTCCCTGGCTGGCTTCTAAGTACCCCTATAGGTAGATGTACAGAAGCACCCAGATAAAACATAGGATGTGGCGGATAAGGAAATCCCTGCCCCCGGGCTGCTCCACAACAGAAGAAAACGAAAAATATTCCACCATATGCAATAGGCTTATGTTAGATTTATCTAAATGTAAGAACAGTATCCATCGTACAGCGCCCTTTGTCGCAAGCAGCTTGTCAGAAAGCTTTTTTTAATCACTGGGGCTTTTTATTCATAGGACACGTTCAGTTATTTAAATATTCCCCCGAATGGGAGCTATATGGGCAGACTGCAGGCAGCAGCAGTGCAAGCTTCTCACACACACACACACAATCACAATCACACACACACACACAGACACAATCACACACACACACACACAGACACAATCACACACACTCTCACACACATGCACGCACACACACACGCACACGCACGCACACACACACACACTCTCACACACACACACACACACAATCACACACTGTCCCACTACTGAACAGATGCAGCACAGGCAGCAGCAGTGCAAACCTCCCTCACAGTGCTGGGAGGGGGCCCAGCCTGTTTCCTTGCACAACACCCTGTAGGTGTGCTCTCTGATGTGTCGTTCCTTCACACATATTATGAGAACCACATACCTAGGAGGTTTCCAGAAAAGTTCACAGGCAGGATCACTGACACAGAGAGCACACAGATGATCGTGAGGAGCACTAGGATGTGCCGCTGGAATGACAGGTAGATGGTGGCATCAATTCCACACTTGTTCTGAATTTCCTCATCCCTTGTAAATAAAAATAGATAAGCACAGGGTTAACTCAATTACTGGTGCAACCTGCAATAATCCCATAGGGATGGTAAGTGCACACACCAATGCAGCTTGCAGTAAATGCACAGTGACAAAGAGTTCACATCAGTACAGTCTGCAGTAAACATGTGGTGAGAGTGATTATAAATATTGGTACAGCCTGCAGTAAACACCTGATGACAGTGATTGTGCACATCAGTGCAGCTTGCAGTACACACACAGTGCCAGTGAGTACACACACCAAAGCAACTTGCAGTAAAAACACATAGTGACAGTGATTGCACACACCAGTGCGGCCTGCAGTAAACACCTGGCGACAGTGATTGCACACACTAATGCAGCTTGCAGTAAACGTGGTGACAGTGATTGCACACACCAGTGCAGCCTGCAATAAACACCTGAAGACAGTGATTGTACACATCTGTGCAGCTTGCAGTAAATATACAATGACAGTGATTGCACATACCAGTACAGACTGTAGAGTTGGAACAGTTACAATTTCTAAATGCTATTTTCAAATACACTGTCAGATACTCATCTGCTGAGTATTGAAAGAAGCTCTCCCCATTAAAGAGTTGGTTTAGGTTTTGCTAAGAAACAAACACCCAATCTAGCATGAGAAATGTGAATTGAACCCAGAGTAATACATAAATGATCAGCCTCAAGAACTTCAGGTATTTTTATTCTTACTTCATTTGGTATATGGAGGTTATCCATGAACAGAATCCCTGCAGAGAAAGTTACAAAAGAGTGTGAAATAAAGCATACAGAGCAAAGAGAAGCAAACAGAAAATATAAGTAACAGCTAACACATAAAATCTATCAGCTCAGTCATTCCAAAACATCACCCCCTGCAGCACATTATCCATCTAACCCAACCACTCCAATATACCATCCATCAAATCCCTGTAGAATACCAACTATGAAACCCATTCCTTGCAGCATATCATCCATCTAACCCAACCCCTCCGGTATACCATCAATCAAATCCCTCTAGAATACCAACTATGAAACCCATTCCTTGCAGCATATCATTCATCAAACCCAACCCCTCCGGTATACCATCAATCAAATCCCTCTAGAATACCAACTATGAAACCCATTCCTTGCAGCATATCATTCATCAAACCCAACCCCTCCGGTATACCATCAATCAAATCCCTCTAGAATACCAACTATGAAACCCATTCCTTGCAGCATATCATTCATCAAACCCAACCCTTCCGGTATACCATCAATCAAATCCCTCTAGAATACCAACTATGAAACCCAATCCTTGCAGCATATCATTCATCAAACCCAATCCCTCCGGTATACCATCAATCAAATCCCTCTAGAATACCAACTATGAAACCCATTCCTTGCAGCATATCATCCATCTAACCCAACTCCTCCGGTATACCATCAATCAAATCCCTCTAGAATACCAACTATGAAACCCATTCCTTGCAGCATATCATTCATCAAACCCAACCCCTCCGGTATACCATCAATCAAATCCCTCTAGAATACCAACTATGAAACCCATTCCTTGCAGCATATCATCCATCTAACCCAACCACTCCTTTATACCATTCATCAAATCCCTCTAGTATGCCAATTATAAAACCCATTGCTTGCAACATATCATCTATCAAAACCAAAACCTTCAGTATACCATCCATCAAACATCCTCTTCTAGAATACCAAGTATGAAATCATCCCCTGCAGCATATCATCCATCAAACCCATTTCCTTTAGAATACTGTCCATCAAACCCATCCCCTCCAACATATAATCCATGAAACCCCTCAACTCTAAAACACCGTTTCGCAAACCCATTCCCTGTAGGACACAGACCATCAAACTCATCCCTTCCAGAATACCATCCATCAAACTCATCATTTCCAGCATACAGTAGGACTCTTTTTTAGCAGCATATCATCCATGAAACGCCTTTCCTCCAATATATCATCCACCAGAACCATTCCTTCCAGAATACAAATCATCAAACCCATCCCCCAGAATACCATCCATCAAACCCACCCCTTTCAAAATATCATCTATCAAATTCATCATTTCCAGCATAACATTCATCAAACCCACCCTTTTTAGATCACATCCATCAAACCCCTCCACTTCAGAATATCATCCATCAAATGCATTCTGTCCAATCCATCTCATTTAAAACAACATCCACCAAATCCATCTCTTCCAGCATGCCATTCACCCACCTTCAGGTATACAGTCCTTCAAATCCTTCCATTCCAGCATACTTGTCAGATCCACCCATTCATCAAATCCAACCAACTGCAGCATGTTGCCCATCAAGTGCATGCACTCCAGTGCCCATCTGGAAATCCTGTATCTACTGAAAATGTGTCTTCTTTTAAACGCAATCATCCTTCCCACTGCTCCTCCCACCTAGCATGCAAGCAGCACATACTCTTTCTACTGCCCCCCAAAGCTTCTCCCCACTCCGGTATGTGGTCAAGACTTACCACATCTTTAGTGTCTAAATCCGATGGGCTGGACTCTGAAGGCGATTTTTCCTTCTCACTCTGCTCCCCGTAGAAGAGAGATGTAAGACTGTTTTCCGACAGTGGGCATGGGGTCAGGGAGAAAGAGGAATGGAGACAGAGGGAAAGAGAGCAGATCAAAGTAGGAGAGAAGAGGAAAAGATTGAGGAGAAGTTGGTGTGAGATGGAAAGGAGAAACAATGAAATGGAAATTCAGCCTAATTCGGCTTCACAGAAACAATACAATGCACCTGAAAATCCAGTAAAGCTGGGTTGCTCTAGGATTTGGGATGAAGCAAAAAGAGACCATTTGTTAATTCGAGAGTGCCAAGGACAACATTCTCTGTTATTTTATTGTAAGAATCATTTGTTTCCGTCACAGGTTAGAAATATATAGATTATTTTTCTCTTAGACAATCAAGATTGTTAGAATGAGAATCAAGAGGCAAGACTTATTTTAGCGTAAAAGGAAGAGCAGATGATTACCCCAACCAAGCTCACCTAAAACCTACAGCACTTTCTGGGCACTTCAGATTCAATCAACGCTCCCCATGAGTAAATTCCAGCCAGAACCCCAAAATCTGTGAGCATTGACACAGGTGAAAGTATCGCATGCTCCATATCCCTTTCTAATAAATGGGAGAATGAAGAGGCCTCGGGAGAACCATGTGGTTGTGAAAGGGAAGGGGCACATAGCTATGCAATCAAAGTTAAAATAGCTTCCATTTTCAAAGACACAGGTCTATAGAAATTTAGACATTTGTTACAATCCGGACAAGAAAGTCAACAAATGCATGCATAATCTGAAAACGTGGCTATTTTTGGCAGCCTTTGGCCCACAGCCAAAACCTTAAATTATCTCAGTCTAGGTCACCACAACACAGCCCTTAAATGTACTGTACAATTTGCACTCCTACATCCAGTACTATTGTTGTAAATGTATTTGCTTGAATGTCACTTATTGATGTACTGAGCCCCTATTGTAAAGCTAAACTCTTCTATCTCAGGTTTTGAAATGTTTTGCTGGAGAAGCACGAGATAAATAAATGATAATAAACATGATGATTATGATAGGTTACATCAATTTTCAAAGAGAACTTATGCACAGATGTTTAATTTTAAAATTATCCATGGCAAACAGAGGTGTGCTGGATCAATCTTATATCAATCTGCAGACAAAGATGCCCTAATAGAAAGTTCATTGGAGAAATTACTTACCTGATAATTTCGTTTTCCTTGGTGTAGACAGATGGATTCAGGACCAGTGGGTATAGTGTACTCCTGCCAGCAGCTGGAGACGGAGCAAGTTGACGTCACAGTATATATAGCCCTGCTGTGACCCCAGCCTGCCAGTATTCTCTTCAAAAGCAACTGTGGACAGACTAACACAAAACTTGATTAAAAACAGTCAACCCATAATTGTATTCAACCAACAATAAACACTGAACTCAAGTAAAAACATAGGTACCCCAAGCTAGGGACTAGAGGAACACTTACCAGTAATCCCATGGGATCCGTATCCCCACAGAAGGATCATGAACAATCAAGCAGCAGCCGAGGGCGGGAAGCTGAGTCCATGTGTCTACACCAAAGAAAATGAAATTATCAGGTAAGTAATTTCTCCATTTCCTAGTGTGTAGACAGATGGACTCAGGACCAGTGGGAACAGCTGCTCGCGGTCCAGCCAACACTGCACGTGCAAAGGCTGCATCCTCATGGGCCTGCACATCCAGATGATAAAACTGGGAAAAAGTATGTAAGGAGAGCCACGTCGCAGCACAGCATATCTTGATCAGAGACAACAAACAACAGACGCCCATGACACTGTCTTAGCCCTAGAGGAATGAGTCTTAACCTGAGCAGGCAATGGCTTCTCAGCATCCACATATGCGGCCATGATCACCTCCTTAATCCAGTGAGCTATGGTAGCCTGCAAAGCAGGTTCACCCTGCTTCTTTACACTATGAAGGACAAACAGGTGATCTGACTTTCGAAAAGATTCAGAAACCTCCAGATATTGCACAACAAGCTTCTTGACATCCAAGGAACGCAAAAGGCGAAACTCCTCCATGTCCCTGACTTTATCCAGAGATGGCAAAGAAATTGACTGATTCAGATGAAACTCTGAGTCCACCTTAGGCAAGAATGACAAAACAGTACACAGCTGCAACACTCCTGGAGTTGCAGACAATGTCTGCAACTCCAAAACGTGTCGTGCAGAACATATAGCCATCAGGAACACTGTCTCCAGGGTCAACAATCATAAGGAAAGGCTGCGCAGCAGTCAAAACGTAGGGCCCACTAAAATTCTAGCACCAAGTTAAGACTCCACATCAGAACCGGCAATCACAAGGAAGGCCGAAAGTGCTTTACCTATTTCAAGAAACAGGCCACATCAGGATGGGACGACAAGGACAGACCATTCACCGTGCCCCTGAAACATGGAAGAGCCACTACTTGAACCTTGAAGGAATTAAGAGCCAACCCTTTATTCAAGTCCTCCTGTAAAAAATCAAAAAGAAGCGGGATCTTAACTGAACGAGGAAGAACACTGCACTCCTCGCACCAAGCCTCAAACACTCTCCAAACCCGCACATACGTCAGAGAAGTGGAGAACTTTTGAGTGCGGAATAAGGTGGCAATCACTGCAGAAGAATAAACATGTTTCAACAGCCAAGCTCTCTCAAGGGCCAAACCATAAGACAGCATTGAGCTGGATCCTTGTGAAGAACTGGCCCCTGCTGCAACAGATCCATGTGCAGCGGAAGATGAAGAGGAGTTTCTTTCAGAAGCCTCCGCAAATCCGCATAACATGGACACCTGGGCCAATCTGGAGCCACCAAGAGTACTAGCCCCTTGTGGACTTCGATCCTGCGAATGATCCTGCCCACCAAGGGCCATGGAGGAAAGTCATAAAGCAGCTCATCTTCTGGCCAGGACTGAATGAGGGCATTGATGCACAGGGACCACGGTTCTCTCCTGCGACTGAAGAAGCGAGGCACCTTTGCATTGCGAGAAGTAGCCAGTAGGTCAAGGGACGGGATGCCCCAGTGATCCATTATCAGCTGAAATGCCTCAGCGGACAACCCCCACTCTCCTGGGTCTAGACTCTCACTGCTAAGAAAGTCCGCTCGTACACTGTCCTTTCCTGCGATATGGGAGTACAAAATCATCTGTAGATATACTTCCACTCATTCCTTAAGGGGGTCTATTTCCTGCAACGCTTGCTGGCTCTTGGTGCTTCCCTGGCAATTGATATAGGCCACCGTTGTGTTGTCTGACATCATGTGGACCGCTTGACCCTGTAGTCAGTGGCTGAACTGCAAGCATGCCAACCTGACTGCCCGAGCTTCCAGGTGATTGATGTTCCAGAGGGACTCTTCGACCGTCCAATGGCCCTGTGCTGCCATTTCCTGACAGTGAGCTTCCCAACCCAGGAGACTTGCATCTGTCGTGAGAACCAACCAGGTTGGGGTGGACAAGAACACACCCTTTCTCAGATGAGCCTCCTGCAATCATCACTGAAGGCAAGAACAGATGTCCATCAGCAAATGGAGGTGAACCGAATAGTCCTGAGACTGTGGGTTCCAACAAGATAGCAATGAGCACTGAAGAGGACGCATATGTGCCCTTGCCCACAGCACCACTTCCTGGGTTGCTGCCATCAAACAAAGCAACTGAAGATAGCTCCACACCGTCGGGCGTATCACGTTCATCAACTGACGCACTAGAGACATCAATTTCTGGATCCATGCGTCCGGCAGAAAAACCTTGCCCAATCTCATATTGAACTGAACACCCAAATACTCCAACAACTGAGAAGGCTGGAGACTGGTCTTGGCCAGGTTTACCACCCAACCAAGCTCTCGCAGCACGGACATCACTTTGTTGGTCACCAAGCCGCTCTCTTCCAATGACTTGGCTTGAATCAGCCAGTCGTCCAGGTATGGGTGCACCAGGATTCAATCTTTTGCAATGCCGCTGCCACGCCTACCATAACCTTGGAAAATGTTCTGGTAGCAGTGGCCAGACAAAAGGGCTGTGCCTGAAACTGATAATGGAGATCCAGCACCATAAAGTGCAGAAAACGTTAGTGCTTCAACCGGATGGGAATATGAAGGTAGGCCTCAGAAAGATCCAGAGATGCCAGGAATGCACACAATTGCATGGCCATTATCACAGAATTCAAGGCTTCCATTCAAAAATGAGTTACCCGCAGATGACGGTTGACACCCTTGTGATCCAGGATGGGGCAAAAGGAACCTTCCTTCTTGGGCACAACAAAATATACGGAATAACACCCGATATTTTCCTGAGATGCAGGTACGGGAATCACAGCCCTCAGCCTGAGGAGCCATAGAAGCGTAGACTTCATTGCCTGCTTCTGCGAGGAGTGGCAAGGAGTGGCAAAGTTCCTCCCTCAACTGAGGGAGGAACCTTTAGGTATCACTGCAGGAGAGCGGGTCGTTTTAAATAACCTAAAGACGAACCAAAACAGGGGCCAATCACAGGCAGAAAAACCAAAAAGTTCATACTGATGTCAGCCGGAAAGTGATGTCACAGACAACCAGTGGAAGAGTGAGGCTAAAAGGGTCACAAAAAGACAGATCCCTCAAGCTCTTTGCTCATCCTGCGGGGAGATAGAGATCCAAGTTCAAAACTCCAGCATTGCTCATGTAAGATCAGCTGGGTTGAAAAATTACCCCCATGGGGAGATGGATATAACATGTCAATGACAAAAAAACTTAAATCTGAGCTCAAATGCTGTTTCTCCAACAAGTGGTGCCTCACTCTTCGACTGGTGCAAACAAGAGCAAAGCTCGAAAACATCCATCAAGAGGCATGGACAGGTAATAACCTGAAGCAGACCAGCAGAACTGCAGTCAGAATGGTGGCTAAGCGGATACTGTCTACCACTGAGAGGATGTGTGAAAGCAGTCAGTGATTCTGCGAGGAGGCCCGCAGTGCAGTAGCCACACAGAACATGGCCGCAGTCAAAGAACCCGGACGAATGTCTCTATGGAGATCTGAACTAGTGAGCATATCACAGAGATTTTTGCCTCTATGGAGAGCAAACCGTGGTTGTTCCATAAAGATTGAGTGTGGGGCTAAGACTGATCAGTGCCGTCTGATACTGGCACAATCGTCGCTAATCCTACTAGAGTAGGGTAACGCACGTCATCCTGTCGGAGACAAGGGTTGAAGAAGGTAAAAATAATAAGTCATGGTTCACATAAAGTGCACACATATGCCTTTCTGATGATCAGTGCTGGATGTCACCTAACCAAAAACCATGCTTTCATCATCTGGGACTCTAATCGTGATGCACAAAGTCTCCTCAACCAGAGGAATTGGCCAATAGGTATGCTGTCCCTGAGGGCGTGGGGGTGGACACTCTCATAATAACACAGCAAAGTGTTCCTGTCAATTGACTTTCAGGAAATGGAAGAGCTAAGTGAACCATCCACACTAACTATTGTATGAAGAAATATCTGGGAAAGATGGAAGCAGTAAGGAAAATGTAGATTGGGCTCAAGTGGGTTGAAAACAATCCATGAAAACAAAAAAACTGAACATCTGTTCCTGTCCAGAGTAGAAAAATGTCATCAATGAAGCGGAGCCAAACCAGTACCGAATGATGAAAGATACGGTTAGAAATCCATTTGACTTTGAGTTGGGAAGCATACAAACAAGTAATGAAGGGGGCCCCCGTGGCCGAAACTTTAATTTGTGGTTTTCCCACCTGCGATTGGCCCGTTTTGGGTCGTCTTTAGGCAGTCTCAGTGCACAGCTATCATGCCCATTTGAAAGGCACGCTGGTTTGCGATGTCTTTGTCGTCTTGACGTTTCGCCTGCTATTTGATCTGCTCTGATTTTGTATCTCTGTTATCTGTGAGATCTGTGTGGTTTATCCTGTCCCTCCTGATACAGCCTTCTGAGAAACACGGCCCGTGACGGGGGACCGATTCTGTCCCTTAAAATGGACTGTAATCGCTCTTTAAGTGTTCATAACTGCCAGCACAGCTATTGAATAATAATAAGTGAACTTTCTGTTAACGCATCTTTTGTCTGCAGATTGGTATAAGATTGATCCAGCGCACCTCTCTCTGCCCTGGACCTTGCTTTGCTCGGCTATTATTTCTCCACTTATTCTTTGGTTTGTCACTTTTAAAATTATCGCACCAAAACTACCCGCATACAATTACGCCCATTAATTTGTGCGCAGGAAATTTTCAGATTGCCTTCCACCAGTCTAGTACCAGGCTCTTTTCATCGATAGATTTAGGGATTGTTTGGGATTTTGTTTTGTTTTTGAAGTCCATTTCCAAAAATCTTGATTTGTGAGACGTAACATTTTGCAAAACAATGATTAATACTGAAAACTCTGCTGCCGGGGGAATCCTGTGATTCCACAGGATTCCCCCGGGAAGGCTTGGGCTGGGGACAGAATGAGAGTTGGGTTTCATTGCAAAAGCTCCGGGGGAGCCCCTGAGCCTGGCACTTAATGGAAGAGGGGGCACAAGGCTGAAAGACTTCTGACTCCCAAATCTGTTCTGGGGGGCCGCAGCCACTCCTGCAGTGAATAAGCCCGGGGCTGCCCGACTGGCCCCCGCTCTCGCTGCTGCTACTGCTGGACTCTCTCAGCACTGCAGGAAGGACGAGAGAGAGAAAGAGCACGAGGGCAGGGGTAAAGAAGGGAGGAGAGAGGGGGCTGCTGGGCAGGGGTGGCTAGGGAGGGGGAATGCCTGCTGCTCAGGCAGGGGGTCGGTACGGCTGCAAGGGGACGATCTAGGGCAAATGGTAGGGGGGAGGGAGGGAGGGCGCAGAGAGAAGGAAGGAGGGGAGGGAAGAGAAAGAGGGGGATGCTGAGTAGCAGGGAGGGAGGAGAGAGGGGGGGGGGGTAATTCTGTATATCTGCCCCGGGCTGTTTCTGGCTGTGGACGTGTCCCTAAGGAAATGATTCTACTGGAGTGAAACTGGTTTTACCGGTTGCAGGTTGGGGGTTGCCTTTGTGGTTCTCAGTAAATATTCATTAACAATGTTTGTATAAGTCAGAAACCTGTTCTATTGCCCTGTCCCACCTCTATCTATGCAACACCTAACTCCTGTCTTAAGGGGTCATTTACTGAGCATTTTTCCCACAGACCCAGACCGGGAGAAAAGCTTTCAGGAAATCAGGCCCTCAGTGTGCGTCTGTCTGTCCGAAGCAACAAGACAGGACGTACTTACAACCTGCTATTGTTTTACTAAGCTCGGAGGCTGCCTCTGTGTTTCTCTAAGAACAGGAGATTGGTCCGAAGAAGCAAACTGGCAAGGCCATCTCTAATGCCCCAGACACTGGTTTTCTGTAAGCGGGTAATCAGCCACACCAGCGGCTGCACTGGAGCTGAGGAAATGACACTGTTTGTCAGCACTAATTTACCTGGAAGAGCAGGGGAGAATGACACCAACAAGTGACAAACAAGCCAGACCTGCACCCTACTGAGAGCCGACCCGTTCTGCTGTGACAGCACCACACTACACATGGGAGAAGATACTGGGGCCATGCCCAAAGTGATGAAGGCTTTTGATTGCTTGCTGCTGCCCCATGATTCCCAGGGAGAATGAAGTGCCAGCTGAGCCCAATCCTTACACTCCCCCACATAACAGAACAGCCCTCCAGCAGCCTGCACGGGCAGAGAAGCTTCTGGGTAAATCTCCATTCTGTGCTCCCCGCCACACAGTGCGAGAGAGAGGACAGCAGTGAATGAGAATGTACAACACAGAGCCTCCTAGATTCAGAGGTTAAAGCCGCCCCTTAGGGTAAAGTCACAATTCCCCATACTCAAGCAATGCAGGAGAAGGGATCCCCAACTCCCAGGGAATGTACTGTGCTCAGGGCAAAAAACCAGAAGGAACAGTGCGAGCGTACGGGTGTGTGAGGAATGTGCGAGTGCAGATGTATGAGGAACGTGCGAGCGTATATGAGTGTGAGGAACGTGCAAGCATACATGAGTGTGAGGAAGGTGCAAGCGCAGATGAATGTGAGAACGTGTGAGCACACATGTGGGAGGAATGTGCGAGCGCTGATGAGTGTGAAGAACGTGTGAGCATACATGAGTGTGAGTTACGTGCGAGCACAGATAAGTGTGAGGAATGTGCGAGGGTATGTGAGTGTGAGGAACATGCGAGCGCAGATGAGTGTGAGGAATGTGCAAGCATACATGAGTGTGAGGAAGGTGCAAGCGCAGATGAATGTGAGAATTTGTGAGCACACGTGGGAGGAAAGTGAGAGCGCTGATGAGTGTGAGGAATGTGTGAGCATACATGAGTGTGAGGAACGTGCGAGGGTACATGATGTGAGGAGCGTGCGAGTGTACGTGTGTGTGAGGAATGTGCGAGCGCAGATGTATGAGGAACGTGCGAGCGTATATGAGTGTGAGGAACGTGCAAGCATACATGAGTGTGAGGAATGTGCAAGCATACATGAGTGTGAGGAAGGTGCAAGCGCAGATGAATGTGAGAACGTGTGAGCACACATGTGGGAGGAATGGGCGAGCGCAGATGTATGAGGAATGTGCGAGCATATATGAGTGTGAGGAACGTGCAAGCATACATGAGTGTGAGGAAGGTGCAAGCGCAGATGAATGTGAGAACGTGTGAGCGCACATGTGGGAGGAATGTGCGAGCGCAGATGAGTGTGAGGAATGTGCAAGCATACATGAGTGTGAGGAAGGTGCAAGCGCAGATGAATGTGAGAATTTGTGAGCACACGTGGGAGGAAAGTGAGAGCGCTGATGAGTGTGAGGAACGTGTGAGCATACATGAGTGTGAGGAACATGCGAGGGTACATGATGTGAGGAGCGTGCGAGTGTACGTGTGTGGGAGGAATGGGCGAGCGCAGATGTATGAGGAATGTGCGAGCATATATGAGTGTGAGGAACGTGCAAGCATACATGAGTGTGAGGAAGGTGCAAGCGCAGATGAATGTGAGAACGTGTGAGCGCACATGTGGGAGGAATGTGCGAGCGCAGATGAGTGTGAGGAATGTGCAAGCATACATGAGTGTGAGGAAGGTGCAAGCGCAGATGAATGTGAGAATTTGTGAGCACACGTGGGAGGAAAGTGAGAGCGCTGATGAGTGTGAGGAACGTGTGAGCATACATGAGTGTGAGGAACATGCGAGGGTACATGATGTGAGGAGCGTGCGAGTGTACGTGTGTGGGAGGAATGGGCGAGCGCAGATGTATGAGGAATGTGCGAGCATATATGAGTGTGAGGAACGTGCAAGCATACATGAGTGTGAGGAAGGTGCAAGCGCAGATGAATGTGAGAACGTGTGAGCGCACATGTGGGAGGAATGTGCGAGCGCTGATGAGTGTGAGGAACGTGTAGGCATACATGAGTGTGAGTTATGTGCGAGCACAGATAAGTGTGAGGAATGTGCGAGGGTACATGAGTGTGAGGAACATGCGAGTGCAGATGAGTGTGAGGAACGTGCAAGCATACATGAGTGTGAGGAAGGTGCAAGCGCAGATGAATGTGAGAATGTGTGAGCACACGTGGGAGGAAAGTGAGAGCGCTGATGAGTGTGAGGAACATGTGAGCATACATGAGTGTGAGTTACATGCGAGCACAGATGAGTGTGAGGAACGTGCGAGGGTACATGTATGTGAGGAACGTGCGAGGGTACATGAGTGTGAGGAACATGCGAGCGCAGATGAGTGTGAGGAAGGTGCAAGTGCAGATGAGTGTGAGAACGTGTGAGCACACATGTGGGAGGAATGTGCGAGTGCAGATGAGTGTGAGGAATGTGCGAGGGTACATGAGCGTGAGGACGTGTGAGCACACACGTGGGAGGAATGTGCGAGTACAGATGAGTGTGAGGAACATGTGAGCATACATGAGAGTGAGGAACATACGAGTGCAGATGAGTGTGAGGAACGTGCGAGGGTACATGAGTGTGAGGAACATGCGAGCGCAGATGAGTGTGAGGAAGGTGCAAGTGCAGATGAGTGTGAGAACGTGTGAGCACACACGTGGGAGGAATGTGCAAGTGCACATGAGTGTGAGGAATGTGCGAGGGTACATGAGCGTGAGGACGTGTGAGCGTACATGAGTGAGTGCAGGTCAGTCTTCACTGAAGAAAAGTCCGCTCCCCAGCACCTCTCATGGATTACATGCTTACCAGGACCTTGCTCGATAACAGAGTCTATCCTAGAGGGAAGCAATGGGCGAGGACTTAGACCTGACCCCTAACACAACAGAAAGCCAGGAAAGAGTTTTGTTTGAAGGAAAGGCCCATGGCTTACTGTCCCCTCTCCATGTGTGGATAACTAACAGAGACTTTCCCCTCTCCCTGGGCCAGGAACAGGAAGCATTCCCACAGCACCTGTATACCCGTGTCCAGCCACCACACCACATCTAGCAGACACTATTACCCATAGGAGCTCCAGCGACGGTGATGCACCCAGCTGCTCAGGGAAAAAAGGGACAAGCATTAAATGCATTCCCAGACTTGAATCTTAGAATCACAGCCACTCCAGGTGCAGCTTCTGCCCCTTTATCCCCAGCCATTCTGGGATATCCTTTCCTTAAACAGGAAAACCTCCAGATTCACAGCCACTTGGGAGAATTACAAACCCCAAAGTCTGCAGCCAGGATGCAACTCAGCAGACACAACCCCCGGGGCTCCATCCAGCCATATCCCCTCATACCAGCCAACACTCTCACTCTCTTTATTACTTAATAACTTTCTAGCACTAAATGGCAACATAGCAATTCCGATATTTATCTTAATTGAATCTACTGAACTCTGGTGAATGATATCTGATTAAAATACAGAGAAAAGACGCATGCTATTTACCCACAGAAAGGTACAGCATGAGCAGCAGCACTGCAAGCTTCCCTCACACACACACACACACACACACACACACACACACATAGCCCCACCACAGGACAGGTACAGGAGGGTCAGCGGCAGTGCCAGCTCCCCTCACACACACTGCCCCACCACAGGACAGGTACAGGAGGGTCAGCAGCAGTGCCAGCTCCCCTCACACACACTGCCCCACCACAGGACAGGTACAGCACAGGCAGGGACAGTGCCAGCTCCCCTCACACACACTGCCCCACCACAGGACAGGTACAGCACAGGCAGGGACAGTGCAAGCTCCCCTCACACACACTGCCCACCACAGGACAGGTACAGCACAGGCAGGGACAGTGCCAGCTCCCCTCACACACACACTGCCCCACCACAGGACAGGTACAGGAGGGTCAGCAGCAGTGCCAGCTCCCCTCACACACACTGCCCCACCACAGGACAGGGACAGCACAGGCAGGGACAGTGCCAGCTCCCCTCACACACACTGCCCCACCACAGGACAGGTACAGCACAGGCAGGGACAGTGCCAGCTCCCCTCACACACACTGCCCCACCACAGGACAGGGACAGCACAGGCAGGGACAGTGCCAGCTCCCCTCACACACACTGCCCCACCACAGGACAGGTACAGGAGGGTCAGCGGCAGTGCCAGCTCCCCTCACACACACTGCCCCACCACAGGACAGGTACAGGAGGGTCAGCAGCAGTGCCAGCTCCCCTCACACACACTGCCCACCACAGGACAGGTACAGGAGGGTCAGCAGCAGTGCCAGCTCCCCTCACACACACTGCCCACCACAGGACAGGTACAGCACAGGCAGGGACAGTGCCAGCTCCCCTCACACACACTGCCCCACCACAGGACAGGTACAGCACAGGCAGGAACAGTGCCAGCTCCCCTCACACACACTGCCCCACCACAGGACAGGTACAGGAGGGTCAGCAGCAGTGCCAGCTCCTCTCACACACACTGCCCCACCACAGGACAGGTACAGGAGGGTCAGCAGCAGTGCCAGCTCCCCTCACACACACTGCCCACCACAGGACAGGTACAGGAGGGTCAGCAGCAGTGCCAGCTCCCCTCACACACACTGCCCACCACAGGACAGGTACAGCACAGGCAGGGACAGTGCCAGCTCCCCTCACACACACTGCCCCACCACAGGACAGGTACAGCACAGGCAGGAACAGTGCCAGCTCCCCTCATACACACTGCCCCACCACAGGACAGGTACAGGAGGGTCAGCGGCAGTGCCAGCTCCTCTCACACACACTGCCCCACCACAGGACAGGTACAGGAGGGTCAGCAGCAGTGCCAGCTCCCCTCACACACACTGCCCCACCACAAGACAGGTACAGGAGGGTCAGCAGCAGTGCCAGCTCCCCTCACACACACTGCCCCACCACAGGACAGGTACAGGAGGGTCAGCAGCAGTGCCAGCTCCCCTCACACACACTGCCCCACCACAGGACAGGTACAGGAGGGTCAGCACCAGTGCCAGCTCCCCTCACACACACTGCCCCACCACAGGACAGGTACAGGAGGGTCAGCAGCAGTGCAAGCTCCCCTCACACACACTGCCCACCACAGGACAGGTACAGCACAGGCAGGGACAGTGCCAGCTCCCCTCACACACACTGCCCCACCACAGGACAGGGACAGCACAGGCAGGGACAGTGCCAGCTCCCCTCACACACACTGCCCACCACAGGACAGGTACAGCACAGGCAGGGACAGTGCCAGCTCCCCTCACACACACTGCCCACCACAGGACAGGTACAGCACAGGCAGGGACAGTGCCAGCTCCCCTCACACACACTGCCCCACCACAGGACAGGTACAGGAGGGTCAGCAGCAGTGCCAGCTCCTCTCACACACACTGCCCCACCACAGGACAGGGACAGCACAGGCAGGGACAGTGCCAGCTCCCCTCACACACACTGCCCCACCACAGGACAGGTACAGGAGGGTCAGCAGCAGTGCCAGCTCCTCTCACACACACTGCCCCACCACAGGACAGGGACAGCACAGGCAGGGACAGTGCCAGCTCCCCTCACACACACTGCCCACCACAGGACAGGTACAGCACAGGCAGGGACAGTGCCAGCTCCCCTCTCACACACTGCCCCACCACAGGACAGGTACAGGAGGGTCAGCAGCAGTGCCAGCTCCCCTCACACACACTGCCCCACCACAGGACAGGGACAGCACAGGCAGGGACAGTGCCAGCTCCCCTCACACACACTGCCCCACCACAGGACAGGTACAGGAGGGTCAGCAGCAGTGCCAGCTCCTCTCACACACACTGCCCCACCACAGGACAGGGACAGCACAGGCAGGGACAGTGCCAGCTCCCCTCACACACACTGCCCCACCACAGGACAGGTACAGGAGGGTCAGCAGCAGTGCCAGCTCCCCTCACACACACTGCCCCACCACAGGACAGGTACAGGAGGGTCAGCGGCAGTGCCAGCTCCCCTCACACACACTGCCCCACCACAGGACAGGTACAGGAGGGTCAGCAGCAGTGCCAGCTCCCCTCACACACACTGCCCCACCACAGGACAGGTACAGCACAGGCAGGGACAGTGCCAGCTCCCCTCACACACACTGCCCCACCACAGGACAGGTACAGCACAGGCAGGGACAGTGCCAGCTCCCCTCACACACACTGCCCCACCACAGGACAGGTACAGCACAGGCAGGGACAGTGCCAGCTCCCCTCACACACACTGCCCCACAGGTACAGTATAGGTAGATCTAGACAGATATTCAGCTGCACTTTAAGCTGAGTAAGTGCAGACAAATATTGTGTAAAGATAACCAGGTTAATTTACCTGATTATTTTACTTGTTCTGTGTATTTTTTAATATTAATCCCCTGCTTTGTCTAGAGCCCCCGACCTGCCTAAAGATGCGTCATCACTGCAGTGAGAAATGCTCTTCCCTGGACACCAGTCACGAGGAGGGAAGCAGAGAGGAGAGGCCGCTACGCAGAATGATAAATGTCTTCCAGTGGCGAGGTGGGGCAGGAGTGTGACGGCGACGCAGGCTTACCTATCGTTATCCATGAGCAGTGCCAGGCGCCCATAGTCCCAGGCAGCTTTCCGCAGGCAGGAGAACGCCAAGAGCAGGAGCTGCAGCCGGGAGAGACAGCAAAGCGTTAATGCCCAGCAGACCCAGCTTCCCATGGGCCCCTCCCTCTGCCCGTCCCCTTCTCACCAGCCAGAGCAGGAAGTTGATGGCCAGCACGGTGGGGACCCCTCCGAAGGGCAGGCCCTGCAGCACACTGCTCCGCGCGTGGGCCCTGTAGCACTGCTCCTCTGTGCTGTTTGCAGGAGCAGTCAGGAAGTTCAGGGGGGCTCGGCCTGGGGACCCCTCGCTGAGGTTGAAGCTGGCCATGGCTCTGGCGGTGCCAGAGGTCACAGGGGTCTTTGTCCTGCAACAGAGAAAGAGGACACAGGGTCACCATGGTCAGGGGCCGAGTCAGTGATCTGGAGGCACTGATCCAAAGTTTGAAGGATGATCAGAAGCAGCGCATAAACCGATTCTGAGCGTGTGGGGGTCAGTTTCTAAAGCCACGGAAGCGGGTCCTCCAGCCCCGGGCTTCTCCAGCACATGCAGTGTTAGCCGGGTCCCTGGCACTGCCTTCCTGAACAGGTTCAGGCGACAGCACTTTTAAAAAGACATAAAAAATGCGCCTGTTTACCAAATAAGATGGCGCGACTGCACTGCCGGGGAGCTCTGCTGCAGGCTCTGTTCATTTTCTTTAATGGACTTGGGTTTCAGGTTTGTTCCGCTGCTTCTATCTCAGTAATGGGCCTTTTATTTTTTTTGTACTCTGCCCTCAAATTTGCTATGATGGGCGCGGATAATACATCTTTTTAGTTAAAAAATAAATAAATATGAGGCATCCCGGGTCACGCTGAGGTCAAGAGAGGGCAGGAGTCCAAGCGCACTGATTTTCAAACGTGCGCACGCAATTCTGCCCCCCCCGTTCGGCTGCCTGCGGGTGCTTTCAGCGGGGAAATGATGCCAGAGGTTTGGCACAGTGTCTGTGGCCTAAAGGTGCTGGCGTGCATGGCAGACAACGCGGGCAGTGCAAGACCACCCCCCAGAAGAAGGAACTTTAGGAAACGCCTTCTCCAAGGAACAGATCTGCATGTGCATGAGGTCAGTACGACTTTTTGGAGATGCAAGGTCCCTGTCGATGTGGGGTAAGGAGAGTGCAGCTCACTCGGGGAGTGGCAGTGCCCCCCACTCAGTAACAGCCCTGCCTCGTTTACACGGGCTCGGCTCCACGGGAAACAAGGGGGGGGGGGGGGAAGGCAGCAAGCAGACCCCTCCAGGAGAAAAAGCCTTGTTCAGGGTCCAGAAACCCCCCTGCAGCCTCTTGGGAAGCCGAGCGGGAGGCGTTACAAAGCACCACCTCCCAATCCGGAGGGCAAAGGTGCAAATCATTTTACTGGACAGCTGTGCAGTTACCCGGGCACAACGGGGGCTCGCATGGAGAGTTTCCCCCTTGAAAAGCCCTGGCAGGCCCTGCTCAGGGTTCACAAACGGTCCCCACGTTACTCGACCTCGGTGCCGATGGAGCTGCCATGGCAGCGAACCCCTCAGCGCAGGGCAGCGCAGCGTCCCCTACACTGCAGGACTCCCACGCAGGGCACACTGCAACGCTGGCATTCGCTCCGCTCACCCCTTTCCAGACAGGCCGCCGCGCCAAGTGACCCCAAACAGGTGCGAGCCCGTCAAATGCCCGCAATACCTGCGCGTTTTAGAAAGTACCCGCAATTCTACCACGCAACCCGCGCGCGCCCTCAGAGGCTCTCGTGCAGTGCATGGGGACCTCATACATGAGTGGACTGGATGCGGGCCCTTTACCCATCTGTTTTATATAAATACAGGCGTAGATTTTACACACGCAAGCTGGCCAATTTTAAAACAGGCGCGCATCGAGGAAATTACCACCACCAGCTGTCCCAGTCCTTCTCCAGGTCAGAGGCCCTCCTGGTTTTTCAGCCTTAACCCTTCCCCCCACGCAGGTCCGCCCAGACCTCCCGCCTGTCAGGACCACACAATCAACTCGTTTAATGTCACTTACACCAGATAATTAGCAGGTGAAAACTTGCATAGCTTGGAAAATAGGAAGTAATGTGCATAAGTACGAGCCCCGTCTCTTTTTTAGATGAGTACACGTGTGTGCGCTTGTGAACATACGCACGCAATTCTCACTCTTGTAAAATGCAGAATACCCGAGTAGAGGCCACTTATGCATGTACATGCTAAACTTTATGTCTGTAATGTTTGGAAAATGTGAGCCATTGAAGGTTGGCAGAACTGTTATTCATCCGTGCAGTTACCCCCAAGCTTTATGCTAAGGGCGGTAATATTAACAATAAAAACCAAGCAACTGTCCAACCCATGACAAAATTACTGCTGGCAACATTTTTACTGGGTGAGGAGCCTTCCTGATAATTCAGACAGCGCTGCTGCTTGAATGGGCTTCACTTCCGGACTTGGCCGTAGACCCAGTCCTGCGCTTTATCCCTAAAGTCCGTGTATCAGTAACCCGGACCGTAAAGGTCAGGACCCAGTGCTGGCTGTCGTCTGAATCCAATTCCTCTTTCACCTCCATCCTTGAAGAAGAGAGCGAGGTTGCAATTGTGTCAAAATCATGAAAGCTAATTGGTTAAGAGCAGTAATCGCCACTCCATGCTGGTTACCCCCAGGCACCCTTTCCTTCGTTTCCAACTCTGGGGATCCGCAGTGCTTATCCCAAGCCTTCATACATTCTGTCCTCACCACCTCTTCTAAAAGGGCCTTCCATTTTCAAACCTGCCCCTTCCGAGTGGGGGAGAATAACCCCTGGTGGGCAATGCAGGAATGAAAAGTCTATGGTAACTCCTACAGGCTCCAAATTCTTTAATTCAAGCACTGTCAAATATGAGTCCCACTGAGTCAGATATCACCACAATATACCCATTGACAAAAATTACTATTTGGTTTACAACAGTAAATATCTGGCAATATTAATCAACAGGAAAATCAAACAGTAGGAGGGAATTCCGCTTTAAGAGCATGAAAAGGTGAAAAAGGTACAGCCCTTGCATCAGACCAGCAGACGAACTGGGTGTTAGGGAGCAGCTGTAGAGAATGGTGCAAGAGTGCTGGGGTGGGAGTGGTTGTAGGGAATGGTGTGGGAGTGCTGGGTGTGAGAGTGGCTGTAGGGAATGGTGCGAGAGTGCTGGGGTGGGAGTGGCTGTAGGGAATGGTGCAAGAGTCTAACGATCTGAAGTCGGCGAAACAATGTGCCAAGGCGATAGCTAAAGCCAGAAGAATGCTGGGCTGCATAGAAAGAGGAATAACCAATAAGAAAAAGGAGGTGGTGATGCCCTTGTACAGGTCCTTGGTGAGGCCTCACCTGGAGTACTGCGCTCAGTGCTGGAGACCGTATCTCCAAAGGGACAGAGACAGGATGGAGGCGGTCCAGAGAAGGGCGACCAAAATGGTGGAGGGTCTTCATAAAATGACTTATGAGGAGAGGTTGAAGAACCTAAATATGTATACCCTGGAGGAGAGGAGGAGCCTGGGTGATATGATACAGACTTTCAGATACTTGAAAGGTTTTAATGATCCATGGTCAACAACAAATCTTTTACAAAGGAAAAAAATCAGCAGAACCAGGGGTCATGATTTGAAGCTCCAGGGAGGAAGACTCAGAACCAATGTCAGGAAGTATTTCTTCACGGAGAGGGTGGTGGATGCCTGGAATGCCCTTCCAGAGGAAGTGGTGAAGACCAGAACTGTGAAGGATTTCAAAGGGATATGGGATAAACACTGTGGATCCATAAAGGCTAAAGGATGAGAATGAAGAGTAGAGCCATGGGGGTGGCTTGCTGGAATGTTAACTATTACCTGGTGATTAATACCCTTACTCAAAAAATCCCTTGCACGGTTAATGCATCCCCAACAATGCTCTCTGCTTCAACGGCAAAGGGAAATGTGGAAAAGAGGATTTGCATTCAGATAACAACCAAAAAGGACTGAACTTCACAATCTGGGTAAACAAATAAGCGTGAGGGTAGCTTGCTTATTACGGCGGTTACTACCCTAAACCTATTAAGCCTGATATATCACTTTGAATACATATACAGTGCTGCTCTCTGCTTCTACGGCAGGGGGTAATGTGGAAAACAGGATTTACATTCAGGCAACAACCAACAAGGACTGAACTTCACAATCTGGATAAACAAATAATCGTGGGGGTAGCTGCTTATTACGGTGGTTACTTCCCTAAACCAATTAAGCCTGATACATCACTTTGAAAGCATATACAGCGTTGCTATCTGCTTCAACGGTAGGGGGAAGTGAGGAAAACAGGATTTACATTCAGACATCATCTAACAAGGCATTGATCTGTGCAGTCTGGGTAACCAAGCATCAGGGTAACTTGCTTGATGCGGCGGTTACTACCCTTAAACATAAGCCTTATGCTCACCTTTGATGCAACTCCAACATTACTCTCTGCATCAATGGCAGGGGATGGCAGGAAATTTGAATCAAACAGTTACCAACAAGAGCCCTGAAGTTGGTGGTTGGTGAAACAGATAAATATGGGAAAATAAGTGTGGAAGCTTGCTGGGCAGACTAGATGGGTCAATTGGTCTTTTTCTGCCGTCATTTCTATGTTTCTATGAGAGTGCTGGGGTGGGAGTGACTGTAGGGAATGGTGCAGGAGTGCTAGGGTGGGAGTGACTGTAGGGAATGGTGCTGGAGCATCTGCTGCAGGGTAGTCACCAGGATTGTGGGCTTTGACTGAGCATAGTGTAGTTTCATTGTAAATAATGCATGTGAAAAGTTTGTCCTACCTGGCAGGAGACTTTTTTGCAGTCAGTGCCTGAGCTTGGGCAGCTTCTCAGCTTATCTGCTTCATTGTGCGAAAGGTCTCCAGACAGGGGCAGTCAGACCCCCTTCCTCAGCTCTAAAAACAAAAGGAAGATGAAGTCATTTCTGAACCTGTTTAGTGCTCTGGGAGCAGACTCTCTCACACCCCCTGACAGAGCACATGTAACAGGTCTGCCTGTGAGCTGTGCACCCATCTCTCTCACACCCCCTGACAGAGCACACATATCATGTCTGCCTGTGAGCTGAGCGCCCGTCTCTCTCACACCCCCTGACAGAGCACATGTGTCTGCCTGTGAGCTGAGCGCCCGTCTCTCTCACACCCCCTGACATAGCACACGTAACAGGTCTGCCTGTGAGCTGAGCACTGGTCTCTCTCATACCCCCTGTCAGAGCACATGTAACATGTCTGCCTGTGAGCTGAGCGCCCGTCTCTCTCACACCCCGACAGAGCACATGTAACATGTCTGCCTGTGAGCTGAGCGCCCATCTCTCTCACACCCCCTGACAGAGCACATGTAACATGTCTGCCTGTGAGCTGAGCACTGGTCTCTCTCATACCCCCTGACAGAACACATGTAACATGTCTGCCTGTGAGCTGAGCACTGGTCTCTCTCATACCCCCTGTCAGAGCACATGTAACATGTCTGCCTGTGAGCTGAGCGCCCGTCTCTCTCACACCCCCTGACAGAACACATGTAACAGGTCTGCCTGTGAGCTGAGTGCCCGTCTCTCTCACACCCCGACAGAGCACATGTAACATGTCTGCCTGTGAGCTGAGCGCCCATCTCTCTCACACCCCCTGACAGAGCACATGTAACATGTCTGCCTGTGAGCTGAGCACTGGTCTCTCTCATACCCCCTGACAGAACACATGTAACATGTCTGCCTGTGAGCTGAGCACTGGTCTCTCTCATACCCCCTGACAGAACACATGTAACATGTCTGCCTGTGAGCTGAGCATTGGTCTCTCTCATACCCCCTGTCAGAGCACATGTAACATGTCTGCCTGTGAGCTGAGCGCCCGTCTCTCTCACACCCCCTGACAGAACACATGTAACAGGGTCTGCCTGTGAGCTGAGCGCCCATCTCTCTCACACCCCGACAGAGCACATGTAACTTGTCTGCCTGTGAGCTGAGTGCCCGTCTCTCTCACACCCCGACAGAGCACATGTAACATGTGTGCCTGTGAGCTGAGCGCCCATCTCTCTCACACCCCGACAGAGCACATGTAACATGTCTGCCTGTGAGCTGAGCGCCCATCTCTCTCACACCCCCTGACAGAGCACATGTAACATGTCTGCCTGTGAGCTGAGCACTGGTCTCTCTCATGCCCCCTGACAGAGCACATGTAACAGGTCTGCCTGTGAGCTGAGCGCCCGTCTCTCTCACACCCCCTGACAGAGCACATGTAACATGTCTGCCTGTGAGCTGAGCACTGGTCTCTCTCATACCCCCTGACAGAGCACATGTAACAGGTCTGCCTGTGAGCTGAGCACTGGTCTCTCTCACACCCCCTGACAGAGCACATGTAACATGTCTGCCTGTGAGCTGAGCGCCCGTCTCTCTCACACCCCGACAGAGCACATGTAACATGTCTGCCTGTGAGCTGAGCACCCATCTCTCTCACACCCCCTGACAGAGCACAAGTAACATGTCTGCCTGTGAGCTGAGCACTGGTCTCTCTCATACCCCCCTGACAGAGCACATGTAACATGTCTGCCTGTGAGCTGAGCGCCCGTCTCTCTCACACCCCGACAGAGCACATGTAACATGTCTGCCTGTGAGCTGAGCGCCCATCTCTCTCACACCCCCTGACAGAGCACATGTAACATGTCTGCCTGTGAGCTGAGCACTGGTCTCTCTCACACCCCCTGACAGAGCACACGTATCATGTCTGCCTGTGAGCTGAGCGCCCATCTCTCTCACACCCCCTGACAGAGCACATGTAACATGTCTGCCTGTGAGCTGAGCACTGGTCTCTCTCACACCCCCTGACAGAGCACATGTAACAGGTCTGCCTGTGAGCTGAGCGCCCGTCTCTCTCACACCCCCTGACAGAGCACATGTAACAGGTCTGCCTGTGAGCTGAGCGCCTGTCTCTCTCACACCCCCTGACAGAGCACATGTAACAGGTCTGCCTGTGAGCTGAGCGCCTGTCTCTCTCACACCCCCTGACAGAGCACATGTAACAGGTCTGCCTGTGAGCTGAGTGCCCGTCTCTCTCTCTCTCTCTCTCTGTGCTCACAATCCAAAATGGTGAAATAGATGGTGCAGTGGACTAGGAAGACAGGCAAGGTTAATATTCTCCCGGCAGGAAGGGGAAACTCAAGAAACACCTGTTTTCCCATCTGTGACCCCCCTCTCACTTCTTCCCACTTTTCTTCAATACTGATAGCAGCCACTGTCAAACGCACACCTTGGGATAATGTAAGGTCTCTTTTGTATCTGAGGTTTCCCGCAGTCAGAGATAAGACAAATATTTAAAAGTGAATGATTTGAGTAGGGTACCAGGGCAGCACCATGTAAAACAGTAACATCATCTTCACTTCTCCTGATCCCCCAGCTCTCCCCTTCCTCTCACTGCAGGGCCCTTTAGTCACATCATGACAGTCGCTCAGCAGCGCATGGTTCGGAGAGATGTATCTTCAAAGGATACTAATGATGCATTAGAATTAGGGCATCCCGACAGTGAGGTTCCAATAATTAGAAAAATAGTCCAAGTGCCTGTAACTAAAAACTCACCTGAGCTAAAAAACTCTAACTTATCCCTATCAATTAAAAAGCAGAATAAAAATACAAACAATAAACAAACTTTGAAATGTTTGTATGCTAATGCCAGAAGTCTAAGAAGTAAGATGGGAGAATTAGAATGTATAGCAGTGAATGATGACATAGACTTAATTGGCATCTCAGAGACATGGTGGAAAGAGGATAACCAATGGGACAGTGCTATACCGGGGTACAAATTATATCGCAATGACAGAGAGGAGCAGTCGGGAGGAGGTGTGGCGCTTTATGTCCGGGATGGCATAGAGTCCAACAGGATAAACATCCTGCATGAGTCTAAATACAAAATTGAATCTTTATGGGTAGAAATCCCTTGTGTATCAGGGAAGACTACAGTGATAGGGGTATACTACCATCTACCTGGTCAAGATGGTGAGATGGACAGTGAAATGCTAAGAGAAATTAGGGAAGCTAACCAAATTGGTAGTGCGGTAATAATGGGAGACTTCAATTACCACAGTACACTGGTGCAGGATAAATATTTAATCACCATCAATTTCTATGGTATACTTGACTTGAATTTTCAGAACATCGAGGATATATATAATTCAAACAGGCAACTCCATGAATTCCAAATAATTCTTTAACTTGGTCCCCCTTTTTTGACACGGTCCCGTGTTTCGCTAGGCTGCGTCGGGGGGGGGGAACCAGGGGTACATTCAAATCTAAAGTATAAAAGCAAATAAAAGTCAACTCAATGAAATGGTGAGAAAGGCTACATAGTAACATCCATTAAGCAAATGTACATACCTCTGAAATGATACCCAGAGCGCGCAGGCTCTCGCAGGTGTCAGCCATTTAAACACAGGAAAAGGCGCGAACGTGACAGCTCTCGCGAGAGCTGTCAAAAGCCAGCAAATCTCAATGGATCCATCCCTAATAAAACAGGTGCCACTCAATTTCTCTGTTAAGGCCCTGGGGAGCAACTGTGTTAAGCGTAAAGATCCACCTCTGCTCCCTCCGACCCAGAACCTCGGGGAAGTCCCCACCCCGAAGGGGGGGACGTACCACCTCGATAACTGAAAAGGAGAGATCAGAGACGGTGTGACCACATTCAATCCAGTGCGAAACCAAAGGCTCATCTACTCTATGAAGGCGAATATTTGAACAATGTTCAATCATGCGGGTCTTCAGCATTCACGTGGTTTTGCCTACATAGAGTAGAGAGCAAGGACATTTTACAATGTACACTACACCCTTTGTAAGGCAGTCTGATGTGGAGCGGAGTTTAAAAACTCGCCCCGTGCTGGGATGTGTAAACTCAGAGGACGATGTCGTATGACTGCACATAGTGCAGTGGCCGCATGGACCGTGTATTCCAAAGTTGTCAGGAATGTCATCTGAGGGGGATGTATGGACCAGCCGGTCCCGCAAGTTTTTACCACGTCTAAAGGTAAAACGTAACGAACTGTCTAACAATTCAGTCAAAGCCAAAGCTGCCCAATGTCTCCTGATCATCGTGGAAATGGCTCTCCCCTTAATGGAAAATGGTAAGATACAGTTGTTAGTGTCATCTTCTAAGTGAGTGGACTGTAAAAACAGCCATTCCCGGTTTGAGTACAGCGCCCTTTTGAAAGCTCTTTTAACCACTCTATGCGGGTAGCCGTGCTCTATAAATCGATCACTCATCAAGCGCGCTTGTACTAAAAATTCTGAACGGGTAGAACACAATCGGCGTAAGCGTAAAAATTGTCTAGAGGGAATGTTATCCCGCAAAGCACGGGGATGGCAGCTCTGATACTGTAACAAAGTGTTACGGTCTGTGTCTTTGCGATATAGGGTGGTGTCAAAACCATCTACCCCAGTTGTAATGGTGATATCAAGAAACGCTATTGTCCGTGGATGGATGCAAAAGTTGAATTGAATATGTGAACTGACTGAGTTAAGCCAATCCAAGAAACAATAGAACTGAATATCCGTACCAGTCCAGATAAGCAGTACATCGTCAATATAACGACGCCATGCGTAAATGAACTGAGACCATTCGGAAGGGTAAACATGCTGACACTCAAAGTGGTCCATAAACAAACAGGCCAAACTTCAATTACCCCAATACTGACTGGGTAAATGTATCATCGGGACACGCTAGAGCAGGGGTGGGCAATTCCGGTCCTCGAGGGCTGCAAACCAGTCAGGTTTTCAGGATATCCTTAATGAATATTCATGAGAGAGACCTGCATACACACTGCCTCAGTTGTATGCAAATCTATTTCATGCATATTCATTAGGGGTATCCTGAAAACCCGACTGGACAGCCCTCGAGGACCGGACTTGCCCACCCCTGCGCTAGAGAGAGAACTTTCCTGGATGGAATAAATGATAGCTTTATGGAGCAATTGGTTCAGGAACCGACGAGAGAGGGAGCAATTTTAGATCTAATTCTCAGTGGAGCACAGGACTTGGTGAGAGAGGTAACGGTGGTGGGGCCGCTTGGCAATAGTGATCATAATATGATCAAATTTGATTTAATGACTGGAAGGGGGAAAGTAAGCAAATCCACGGCTCTCGTGCTAAACTTTCAAAAGGGAAACGTTTAAGTTTATTAACATTTCTATACCGTTACATCAGACAAGCCTTCACAATGGTTTACATTTACAATTAGGAAATACAATAATTATAAAATAGAAAACTTTGATAAAATGAGAAAAATTGTTAGGAAAAAACTGAAAGGAGCAGCTACAAAGGTAAAAAGTGTGCAAGAAGCGTGGTCATTGTTAAAAAATACCATCCTAGAAGCACAGTCCAGATGTATTCCACACATTAAGAAAGGTGGAAAGAAGGCAAAACGATTACCAGCATGGTTAAAAGGGGAGGTGAAAGAAGCTATTTTAGCCAAAAGATCTTCATTCAAAAATTGGAAGAAGGATCCAACAGAAGAAAATAGGATAATGCATAAACGTTGGCAAGTTAAATGTAAGACATTGATGGAGAAGGTACAGACAGATGGAGAAGGTACAGAGAAGGGCTACCAAAATGATAAGGGGAATGGAACAACTCCCCTATGAGGAAAGACTAAAGAGGTTAGGACTTTTCAGCTTGGAGAAGAGACGGCTGAGGGGGGATATGATAGAGGTGTTTAAAATCATGAGAGGTCTAGAACGGGTAGATGTGAATCGGTTATTTACTCTTTCGGATAGTAGAAAGACTAGGGGGCACTCCATGAAGTTAGCATGTGGCACATTTAAAACTAATCGGAGAAAGTTCTTTTTTACTCAACGCACAATTAAACTCTGGAATTTGTTGCCAGAGGATGTGGTTTGTGCAGTTAGTATAGCTGTGTTTAAAAAAGGATTGGATAAGTTCTTGGAGGAGAAGTCCATTACCTGCTATTAAGTTCACTTAGAGAATAGCCACTGCCATTAGCAATGGTTACATGGAATAGACTTAGTTTTTGGGTACTTGCCAGGTTCTTATGGCCTGGATTGGCCACTGTTGGAAACAGGATGCTGGGCTTGATGGACCCTTGGTCTGACCCAGTATGGCATTTTCTTATGTTCTTATAAAACAGGCTAAGAGAGAATTTGCACAGAAGTTGGAAGTAGAGGCAAAAACTCACAGTAAAAACGTTTTTAAATATATCTGAAGCAGAAATCCTGTGAGGGAGTCAGTAGGACCGTTAGATAATTGAGGGGTTAAAGGGGCACTTAGAGAAGATAAGGCCATCGCGGAAAGATTAAATGATTTCTTTGCTTCGGTGTTTACTGAAGAGGATGTTGGGGAGGTACCCGTACTGGAGAAAGTTTTCATGGGTAATGATTCAGATGGACTGAATCAAATCACGGTGAACCTAGAAGATGTGGTAGACCTGATTGACAAACTGACGCGTAGTAAATCACCTGGACCGGATGGTATACACCCCAGAGTTCTTAAGGAACTAAAAAATGAAATTTCAGAACTATTAGTAAAAATTTGTAACCTATCATTAAAATCATCCATTGTACCTGAAGACTGGAGGATAGCTAATGTAACCCCAATATTTAAAAAGGGCTCCAGGGGCGATCCGGGAAACTACAGACCGGTTAGCCTGACTTCAGTGCCAGGAAAAATAGTGGAAAGTGTTCTAAACATCAAAATCACAGAACATATAGAAAGACATGGTTTAATGGAACAAAGTCAGCATGGCTTTACCCAAGGCAAGTCTTGCCTCACAAATCTGCTTCACTTTTTTGAAGGAGTTAATAAACATGTGGATAAAGGTGAACCGGTAGATATAGTATACTTGGATTTTCAGAAGGCATTTGACAAAGTTCCTCATGAGAGGCTTCTAGGAAAAGTAAAAAGTCATGGGATAGGTGGTGATGTCCTTTCATGGATTACAAACTGGCTAAAAGGCAGGAAACAGAGAGTAGGATTAAATGGACAATTTTCTCAGTGGAAGGGAGTGGGCAGTGGAGTGCCTCAGGGATCTGAATTGGGACCCTTACTTTTCACTCACACAGAGGCAGGCACTCTTTCTCTCTCTCTCTCTCTCTCTCACACACACACACACACACAGGCAGGCACCCTTTCTCTCTCTCACACATACACACAGAGGCAGGCACCCTTTCTCTCTCTCACACATACACACAGAGGTAGGCACCCTTTCTCTCTCTCACACATACACACACACACTCACACAAAGGCAGGCACCCTTTCTCTCTCTCACACATACACACACACACTCACACAAAGGCAGGCACTCTTTCATGCGTACACACATACATAGGAAGGCAACCTTTCATAAACACACACACACATAGGCAGGCACCCTTTCTCTCTCACACACACACACTCACACAGAAGCAGGCACCCTTTCATAAACACACACACACAGAGGCAGGCACCCTTTCATGCGCACACACATACATAGGAAGGCACCCTTTCATAAACACACACACACACAGAGGCGGGCACCCTTTCTCTCTCTCACACACACACTCACACAGAGGCAGGCACCCTTTCATAAACACACACACACAGAGGCAGGCACCCTTTCATGCGCACACACATACATAGGAAGGCACCCTTTCATAAACACACACACACACAGAGGCGGGCACCCTTTCTCTCTCTCACACACACACTCACACAGAGGCAGGCACCCTTTCACAAACACACACACACAGAGGCAGGCACCCTTTCATAAACACACACACACACACACACACACACACAGAGGCAGGCACCCTTTCTCTCTCTCACAGACACACACTCACACAGAGGCAGGCACCCTTTCTCTCTCTCACATAGACACTCACACAAAGGCAGGCACCCTTTCATGCGCACACACATACATAGGAAGGCACCTTTTCATAAACACACACACACACACAGAGGAAGGCACCCTTTCTCTCTCTCACACACACACTCACACAGAGGCAGGCACCCTTTCTCTCTCTCACATACACACTCACACAAAGGCAGGCACCCTTTCATAAACACACACACACACACACACACACACACAGAGGCAGGCACCGTTTCTCTCTCTGACACATACACATGAGGCAGGCACCCTTTCATGTGCACACGCACACATAGGAAGGCACCCTTTCATAAACACACACACACATACATAGGAAGGCACCCTTTCATAAACACACACACATAGGAAGGCACCCTTTCATAAACACACACACACACATACACACACACATAGGAAGGCACCCTTTCATAAACACACGCACACACATACATAGGAAGGCACCCTTTCATAAACACACACACACATACACAGAGGCAGGCACACTTTCTCTCTCTCACACATACACATAAACACTCACACAGAGGCAGGCACCCTTTCTTTCTCTCACACAGAGGCAGGCACCCTTTCTCTCTCTCACACATACACACAGAGGCAGGCAGCCTTTCATGCGCACACACACACACACACACACACACACACAGGCAGGCACCCTTTCAGGTGCACACAGAGGCAGTCACCCTTACACACACACACACACACACGAACTGATCACAAACTGGCTAAGAGACAGGAAACAGAGAATAGGATTAAATGGACAATTTTCTCAGTGGAAAAGGGTAAACAGTGGAGTGCCTCAGGGATCTGTACTTGGACCAGTGCTTTTCAATATAAATATATATATATATTCTGGAAACAAATATGACGAGTGAAATAATCAAATTTGCAGATGATACAAAATTGTTCAGAGTAGTTAAATCACAAGCAGATTGTGATAAATTGCAGGAAGACCTTGTGAGACTGGAAAATTGGGCATCCAAATGGCAGATGAAATTTAATGTGGATAAGTGCAAGGTGATGCATATAGGGAAAAATAACCCATGCTATAATTACACGATGTTGGGTTCCATATTAGGTGCTACAACCCGAGAAAGAGATCTAGGTGTCATAGTGGATAACACATTGAAATCGTCGGTTCAGTGTGCTGCGGCAGTCAAAAAAGCAAACATAATGTTAGGAATTATTAGAAAGGGAATGGAGAATAAAACAGAAAATGTCATAATGCCTCTGTATCGCTCCATGGCGAGACCGCACCTTGAATACTGTGTACAATTCTGGTCGCCGCATCTCAAAAAGATATAATTGCGATGGAGAAGGTACAGAGAAGGGCAACCAAAATGATAAGGGGAATGGAACAACTCCCCTATGAGGAAAGGCTGAAGAGGTTAGGACTTTTCAGCTTGGAGAAGAGACGGCTGAGGGGGGATATGATAGAGGTGTTTAAAATCATGAGAGGTCTAGAATGGGTAGATGTGAATCGGTTATTTACTCTTTCGGATAGTAGAAAGACTAGGGGACACTCCATGAAGTTAGCATGGGGCACATTTAAAACTAATCGGAGAAAGTTCTTTTTTACTCAACGCACAATTAAACTCTGGAATTTGTTGCCAGAGGATGTGGTTAGTGCAGTTAGTGTAGCTGTGTTTTAAAAAGGATTGGATAAGTTCTTGGAGGAGAAGTCCATTACCTGCTATTAAGTTCACTTAGAGAATAGCCACTGCCATTAGCAATGGTTACATGGAATAGACTTAGTGTTTGGCTACTTGCCAGGTTCTTATGGCCTGGATTGGCCACTGTTGGAAACAGGATGCTGGGCTTGATGGACCCTTGGTCTGACCCAGTATGGCATTTTCTTATGTTCTTACACAGAGGCAGGCACCCTTCTCACACACACACACATAGGCACCTTTTCACAACACAAACACACACACACACTCCCCGAGGCAGGCATCTTTTTGCGCGCACAGACACACACATAAAGGCAGGCACCCTTTCACATGCACATATATAGAGGCAGGCATCCTCTTACACACAGACATGCACACGTACAGGCAGACATTTTCACACAAACACAGCCATCACAGATACAGAGCAAGGCAAACTTACACATACACATGCACACATACAAAAGCAGGCACCTTTTCACACACACACACATGCATACACACAGAAGGTAGTACCATTTCTCACAAATATACACACATACAGAGGAAGGCACCATTTCACACACACACACACACACATATGCACACACACACATACAGTGGAAGGCAACCTTTCTCTCTCACACACACACACACACACACACACACACACTCAGAGACAGGCACCCTTTCACAAACACACATACAGAGGAAGACACCCTTTCATATACACTTACACATATATTTACAGAGGAAGGTCCCTTTTCATACACACACGCACATAAAGATGAAGGCGCCCTTTCACACACACACACACAGGTAACCTTTCAAACACAGACAGCACACACAGAGGCAGGCACCCTACAAACACAACACACACATACACACACATGCAGAAGTACAGAGGCAGGTACCCTATCATACATGCACACACAGACAGGCACCCTCACACACACACACACACACACACACACACACACATAAAGAAGCAATCACACTTTCCACACATACAGAGTCAGGCACCCTGTCACACACACAAACACACGCACACATACAGAGGAAGGCACCCTTTCTCTCACACACGGACAGAGGCAGGCACCATTTCACACACAGACACATTCACACACGGACAGAGGCAGGCACCATTTCACACACACACATATACACAAATACAGAGGAAGGCTCCCTTTCACACACACAACGCACACACACATAGAGGCAGACACCCTTTCATATACACATACACACAAACACAAAAAGGCAAGCACCCATTTACTCACACTCACAAACTCAAAGAGGCAACCACACTTTCTCTCACACACACACACACACATACAGACACCCTCTCGCTCTCTCACACGATTGTGCCTCTGTTCATTCTTCGGCTGCCTCCTCTCTTCACTTTCTTCAGCCACCACTGCTTTGCTTTACTTTCTTTCTCGGCCCTGCCAGCCTGGTTGCTGGCGGCGGTCTGCGACCTCACTCCATTTTGTTTTTCAGCCCCACCGGCCCAGTTTGTGGTGGCAGCTTGCAGTCTCTCTCCATTTTCTTCTTTGGCCTGAGCTCCGGCCCACAGCGCCTCCTCCTTCAGCCCTGATCTCCGGCGGCTCCTCCCCTCCCCTGGGCCCTTCATTCTATATTCGCCAGCATAGCAAACAAATACCTGCCACCTTTCATCATGTGAACAATTCAGCCGGGCCAGCGGGAGATGCCCAAAGGCCCCGAGAGGACAATCTGCCCCTCTGCATCCTCTAGTGCTTACACCTGGAGGTCTTCTTGGGAAGCGGAGGTGCTGCTGCTGCTGCTGTGCGCCTCTCCCATGCGTTGGAAGTCTTGATAGCACCCGTTCTGCTTCTTCTCGGTCCCTTTCGCTTTGCCTTGGGATGTTTCCGGCCACGGTTTCTGCTTCCTGTCTTCCTTCAGGGTGCCTTAGGGTGCAGGTGCCTCTGTGTCTCTCACGATGCCGTCAGGTGTTCACGTGGCTATTTGCTGGCGTCCTCTCTCCCGCTTGGGATGCTCTTCCTGCCTCGCTGCTCCTCTCACAGCATCTGCCAATCCTGGAAGGAGCCAGGTACTCCTTTGCCCCTCCGCGGAGCCCTTAAGCCACGTTTGCCACTGTTTTGATGCCACTTTGCACATTCTAAGGACACTGCAGCTCTTTTTCCATTCTGATGATTTCTTCTCACAAGTTTCTTTAGAATTGATAAGAAAATCACTGTTGTGGAGCCCAGAAAACGCTGCAGTGCTTCCCTCATAGCTTTTAATGGCAAACGAATAAACTAATGAAGTGAATAAACGATTTTTTTTTTTTGTATTGAAACTAATGAAACGAATGAATAAACTGAAACAAACTGTTTTCTTCTGCACGTCCCTAATGATTATCCTGGAGAGAAGCTGGCTGCACCGTCACACCCCCCGGATGAAAAACCGATGACTCACGTGGCTATCAGTTTATGAGCACTGGCTGCCGCCATCGGGGCTTGATTCTGAAAACGTGCAGAAAACCATTTCATGTGGGTAATTGGCAATCTGAAAAGCAATGAGGGAGTCGTGCGAGGAAAGGAAGATGTGAAACCCCATTTCACACTTATTTTTCCCTGCACTAGCAAGAGGCATTTCAGGGACTGGAGAAATTTTATTTCAGTTATATATTTATACTGAGATGGTTTTAGTAATTATAAGAATATAAGACCGAGGGGCCATCAAGCCCAGCATTCTGTTTCCAACAGTGGCCAATCCAGCATACAAATACACAAACATGAAATAACTCCCATGCTACTGATGCTGGTAATAAGCAGTGGTTATTCTTTAAGACAACTTGATTAATAGCAGTTTATGGATTTCTCCTCCAGGAGTTTTGTCCAAACTTTTCTTAATCCTTTGGCAATGAATTCCAGAGTTTAATTGTGTGTTGAATGAAAAAGAATTTTTTTCTGATTTGTTTTAAATGTGCTATTTGCTAACTTCATGGATTACCCCCCTAGTCCTATTATCTGAAAGATAGAAGCTTATTATACAAGCTTTGGTGTTATCACACGATTATTGCAATGCTTTGTATGGTGGTTTGCCAAGTATTTGGTACATGTGTTACAATTCATCCAGTACAGCGTTTGCTTTACAAGGTGGTGTGGGAATCACACCCTATTTGAACATTTTACACTGGCTGCCAGTTGCGCAGTGGTGAAATTTAAAATTCTGATGTTAATTCATAAATCTATATATGTTGATACATTTTGTTTGAAAGATAGGATAAAGAGATACGCGCCAAGCTGTTCATTATGCTCCACTTCCCAGTGCTTGCTAACTGTGCCTGCCCTGTCTAGCACAAAAGCATTTTCAATATTGGGTCCAGAGCTCTGGAACAGCTTGCATTTTGAGATACCTACGTGTGGAACAAGATTACCTACGTTTAGAAAAAAGGTGAAATCAGTCTTGTTTGTTGAAGCTTTTAGTTGAAAAGTGTTTTTGTGTTTTGTATTGTCTGTTTTAATTTGTTTGTATTTTGTAATCTGCATTGATAAGGCTGAAATCTAAGTGAAATAAATAAGTAAGAGTAAATAACCGATTCACATCTACCCGTTCTAGACCTCTCATGATCTTAAAGACCTCTATCATATCCCCCCTCAGCCGTCTCTTCTCCAAGCTGAAAAGTCCTAACCTCTTTAGTCTTTCCTCATAGGGGAGCTGTTCCATTCCCCTTATCATTTTGGTTGCCCTTCTCTGTACCTTCTCCATCGCAATTATATCTTTTTTGAGATGCGGCGACCAGAATTGTACACAGTATTCAAGGTGCGGTCTCACCATGGAGCGATACAGAGGCATTATAACATTTTCCGTTTTATTCACCATTCCCTTCCTAATAATTCTTAACATTGTTTGCTTTTTTGACTGCCGCAGCACACTGAGCCGACGATTTCAATGTGTTATCCACTATGACGCCTAGATCTCTTTCTTGGGTGATAGCTCCTAATATGGAACCTAACATTGTGTAATTATAGCATGGGTTATTTTTCCCTATATGCATCACCTTGCACTTATCCACATTAAATTTCATCTGCCATTTGGATGCCCAATTTTCCAATCTCACAAGGTCTTCCTGCAATTTCTCACAATCCGCCTGTGATTTAATTACTCTGAATAATCGTGTTAGCATTATTTGTTTTTATTGTAAATTATTTTGGCACTCTTGTTATTACAGCTCTGCCTTGTGAGCTATGAAGAGATTAAATAAAGACATCATTTGCACACATTCATTGGATTTTCAAAAATACTGCAGCTTTAGCCCTCAGCAGGCTGCTATACACTTACCTTTATGAAAGACATCACTGGAAGGTCCTTTTAACTCCCATCACGTACTGGAAGCAACTAAGCCCAAAAGCTCTGTTAAAATCTGTACTTTGCTCTTCGTTCAGTTCCTATATTGACGTGATGGTTGCTACACTTATCTGCTCTCACCCTCTGGCCTGTGCACTCCCACGTGGATAAAAATATACACAGCCACCATCTGCCACCTGCACCTGATAAATAATTTACCCACGTCAGCAAAGTCATCAGCCAGACCCACCCAGGTTCCTGTACTTCTCCCCTCACACAGCGTACCATATTCCTCCCCTCACTCCAGCCTCCTATGCTCCTCTCCCTCACCCAGCCTCCCATATTCCTCCGCTCACTCCAGCCTCCTGTGCTCCTCTCCCTCACCCAGCCTCCCATATTCCTCCCCTCACTCCATCCTCCTGTGCTCCTCTCCCTCACCCAGCCTCCCATATTCCTCCCCTCACTCCAGCCTCTTGTGCTCCTCTCCCTCACCCAGCCTCCCATATTCCACCCCTCACTCCAGCCTCCTGTGCTCCTCTCCCTCACCCAGCCTCCCATATTCCTCCCCTCACTCCAGCCTCCTGTGCTCCTCTCCCTCACCCAGCCTCCCATATTCCTCCCCTCACTCCAGCCTCCTGTGCTCCTCTCCCTCACCCAGCCTCCCATATTTCTCCCTTCACTCCAGCATCTTGTGCTCCTCTCCCTCACCCAGCCTCCCATATTCCTCCCCTCACTCCAGCCTCTTGTGATCCTCTCCCTCACCCAGCCTCCCTTATTCCTCCCATCACTCCAGCCTCTTGTGTTCCTCTCCCTCACCCAGCCTCCCATATTCCTCCCTTCACTCCAGCCTCTTGTGATCCTCTCCCTCACCCAGCCTCCCTTATTCCTCCCTTCACTCCAGCATCCTGTGCTCCTCTCCCTCACCCAGCCTCCCTTATTCCTTCCTCCCTTCACTCCAGCCTCTTGTGCTCCTCTCCCTCACCCAGCCTCCCATGCTCCTCCCTTCACTCCAGCCTCCTGTACTCCTCTCTCTCACCCAGCCTCCCATATTCCTCCCCTCACTCCAGCCTCCTGTGCTCCTCTCCCTCACCCAGCCTCCCATATTCCTCCCTTCACTCCAGCCTCCTGTGCTCCTCTCCCTCACCCAGCCTCCCATATTCCTCCCCTCACTCCAAGCTCCTGTGCTCCTCTCCCTCACCCAGCCTCCCATATTCCTCCCCTCACTTCAGCCTCCTGTGCTTCTCTCCCTCACCCAGCCTCCCATATTCCTCCTCACTCCAGCCTCCTGTGCTCCTCTCCCTCACCCAGCCTCCCATATTCCTCCTCACTCCAGCCTCCTGTGCTCCTCTCCCTCACCCAGCCTCCCATATTCCTCCCCTCACTCCAGCCTCCTGTGCTCCTCTCCCTCACCCAGCCTCCCATATTCCTCCCCTCACTCCAGCCTCCTGTGCTCCTCTCCCTCACCCAGCCTCCCATATTTCTCCCTTCACTCCAGCCTCCTGTGCTCCTCTCCCTCACCCAGCCTCCCTTATTCCTCCCTTCACTCCAGCATCTTGTGCTCCTCTCCCTCACCCAGCCTCCCATATTCCTCCCCTCACTCCAGCCTCCTGTGCTCCTCTCCCTCACCCAGCCTCCCATATTCCTCCCCTCACTCCAGCCTCCTGTGCTCCTATCCCTCACCCAGCCTCCCTTATTCCTCCCATCACTCCAGCCTCTTGTGCTCCTCTCCCTCACCCAGCCTCCCATATTCCTCTCTTCACTCCAGCCTCCTGTGCTCCTATCCCTCACCCAGCCTCCCTTATTCCTCCCTTCACTCCAGCCTCTTGTGCTCCTCTCGCTCACCCAGCCTCCCATATTCCTCCCTTCACTCCAGCCTCCTGTGCTCCTCTCCCTCACCCAGCCTCCCATATTCCTCCCTTCACTCCAGCCTCCTGTGCTCCTCTCCCTCACCCAGCCTCCCTTATTCCTCCCTTCACTCCAGCATCTTGTGCTCCTCTCCCTCACCCACCCTCCCATATTCCTCCCTTCACTCCAGCCTCCTGTGCTCCTCTCCCTCACCCAGCCTCCCTTATTCCTCCCTTCACTCCAGCCTCCTGTACTTTTCTCACCCACCCTCCCATATTCCTCCCTTCACTCCAGCCTCCTGTGCTCCTCTCCCTCACCCAGCCTCCCATATTCCTCCCTTCACTCCAGCCTCCTGTACTTTTCTCACCCACCCAGCCTCCTGTACTTTTCTCACCCACCCAGCCTCCCAGGCTTCTCTCTTCACTCCAGCCTCCCATACTGCTCTCCCCCACCCAGACTCCTCTTCTCACTCCAGCCTCCAGTATACCTCTTTCCCACCCAGCCTCCCATATACCTCTCCTCACTCCAGCCTCCACTATACCTCTTCCCCATCCAGCCTCCCATATTCCTCCCTTCACTCCAGCCTCCTGTACTTCTCTCACCCAACCAGCCTCCCATATTCCTCCCTTCACTCCAGTCTCCTGTGCTCCTCTCCCTCACCCAGCCTCCCTTATTCCTCCCTACACTCCAGCATCTTGGGCTCCTCTCCCTCACCCAGCCTCCCATGTTCCTCCCTTCACTCCAGCCTCCTGTGCTCCTCTCACTCACCCAGCCTCCCTTATTCCCCCCTTCACTCCAGACTCTTGTGCTCCTCTCCCTCACCCAGCCTCCCATATTCCTCCCTTCACTCCAGCCTCTTGTGCTCCTCTCCCTCACCCAGCCTCCCATATTCCTCCCTTCACTCCAGCCTCCTGTACCTTTCTCACCCACCCAGCCTCCCATATTCCTCCCTTCACTCCAGCCTCCTGTGCTCATCTCCCTCACCCAGGCTCCCATATTCCTTCCTTCACTCCAGCATCTTGTGCTCCTCTCCCTCACCCAGCCTCCCATATTCCTCCCTTCACTCCAGCCTCCTATACTTTTCTCACCCACCCAGCCTCCTGTACTTTTCTCACCCACCCAGCCTCCCATGCTTCTCTCTTCACTCCAGCCTCCCATACTGCTCTCCCCCACCCAGACTCCTCTTCTCACTCCAGCCTCCAGTATACCTCTTTCCCACCCAGCCTCCCATATACCTCTCCTCACTCCAGCCTCCACTATACATCTTCCCCATCCAGCCTCCCATATTCCTCCCTTCACTCCAGCCTCCTGTACTTCTCTCACCCACCCAGCCTCCCATGCTCCTCTCTTCACTCCAGCCTCCCATACTGCTCTCCCCCACCTAGACTCCTCTTCTCACTCCAGCCTCCACTACACCTCTTCCCCATTCAGCCTCCCATATTTCTCTCACTTCAGCCTCCAATATTCCTCGTCCCCATCCAGCCTCCCATATTCCTCCCCTCACTCCTGCCTTCAGTACTCCCATTCTCCACCCAGCCTCCCATATTCCTCTCCTCACTCCAGCCTCTAGTACTCCCATTCTCCACCCAGCCTCCCATATTCCTCCCCTCACTCCTGCCTTCAGTACTCCTCTCCCCCCAGCCTCCCATATTCCTCTCTTCTCTCCAGCCTCCAGTACTCCCATTCTTTACCCAGCCTCCCTATTCATCTCCTTACTCCAGCCTCCCATATTCCTCTCCTCACTCCAGCCTCCTGTACTCCTATTCTCCACCCAGCCTCCCATATTCCTCTCCTCACTCCAGCCTCATGTACTCCTATTCTCCACCCAGCCTCCCATATTCCTCTCCTCACTCCAGCCTCCTGTACTCCTATTCTCCACCCAGCCTCCCATATTCCTCTCCTCACTCCAGCCTCATGTACTCTTCTCCTCTCCTAGTCTCCTGTATCCCTCTCCTTACCTCAGCCTCTCATACCCTCTCTCCCATCCAGCTTCCTGTATTCCTCTCCTCACTCAGCCTCGGGTCTCTCCTGCTCCTCCTTCCTTCAGCTCAGTACTCACCCTCCACTTCCTATGCTCATCATTCCCTTCCACTTCCTTTGTTCCTTCCCCCTGCACCACTAGTGCTTCCTTCAGCTGCAAGTATTTGCCCCTCCCGCGTCCCATGGTCCTCTTACCTTCCAATTCTCTTTGTTCTTACCCCTTTACCTCTTGTTTCCCTCCCTTTCCAATCTCAAATGATCCTCTCATTCCAGTCTTCAGTTCTCCTCTGCCCCTCCAGTGAACCCTTCAATCCTCCAACCTTCATTGCTCTTCTGCTCTCCCCAGCCTTTAGTGCTCCTTCTGCCCTATCCCCTCTGATTAGCCAACAGTCTCTTGAGGCTCCTGTCCTCTTTCTAGTCTCCCATGCACCTCTCCTCTCTACTTCCATTGACCCCCCCCCCCCCTCACTTCTTCAGCCATCAGTGCTTCCCTTTCTATCTCTGCTTTCAGTGCTTCTGTTATATCTCCCATCTCCAGGGTCTCTCTCTCACCAGCATTTTATTCTCCTCTGGCCAGTTGTGCTCAATCTTTGGGGTGTTCCTGGGTTCTGTTGGTTCTGTGTCCTGTCTCTGGAGGTCACTGGGTTTTTTATTGGTGCTGTGCATTGTCTCGGGGTCCCTGGGTTCTATTGCTGTGTCTACTCTCTATGGACACCAATGGTGACATTAGTGCTGAGTCCAGCCTCTGGGGATCCCTGGGTTATGCTCTCGCTGTGTATTATTTAAGGGGATCCCAGGGGTCTGTTGGTGCTGTATTTAGTCTCTGGGGATCCTGGGTTCTGTTGGTGCTCGAATAGGTCTCTGGGGATCCTGGGTTCTGTTGGTGCTCGGATAGGTCTCTGGGGATCCTGGGGTCTGTTGCTGCTGTGCTTAGTCTCTGGGAGTCCTGGGTTCTGTTGGTGCTGTGCTTAGTCTCAGGGGATCCTGGGTTCTGTTGGTGCTGTGTTTAGTCTCAGGGGATCCTGGGTTCTGTTGGTGCTGTGCTTAGTCTCTGGGAGTCCTGGGTTCTGTTGGTGCTGTGTTTAGTCTCTGGGGATCCTGGGTTCTGTTGATGCTGTGTTTAGTCTCTGGGGATCCTGGGTTCTGTTGATGCTGTGTTTAGTCTCTGGGGATCCTGGGTTCTGTTGATGCTGTGTTTAGTCTCAGGGGATCCTGGGTTCTGTTGGTGCTGTGCTTAGTCTCTGGGGATCCTGGGTTCTGTTGATGCTGTGTTTAGTCTCTGGGGATCCTGGGTTCTGTTGATGCTGTGTTTAGTCTCTGGGGATCCTGGGTTCTGTTGATGCTGTGTTTAGTCTCAGGGGATCCTGGGTTCTGTTGGTGCTGTGCTTGGTCTCAGGGGATCCTGGGTTCTGTTGGTGCTGTGTTTAGTCTCAGGGGATCCTGGGTTCTGTTGGTGCTGTGTTTAGTCTCTGGGGATACTGGGTTCTGTTGCTGCTGTGCTTAGTCTCTGGGTGTCCTGGGTTCTGTTGGTGCTGTGCTTAGTCTCAGGGGATCCTGGGTTCTGTTGGTGCTGTGTTTAGTCTCTGGGGATCCTGGGTTCTGTTGCTGCTGTGTTTAGTCTCTGGGGATCCTGGGTTCTGTTGCTGCTGTGTTTAGTCTCTGGGGATCCTGGGTTCTGTTGGTGCTGTGTTTAGTCTCTGGGTGTCCTGGGTTCTGTTGGTGCTGTGCTTAGTCTCAGGGGATCCTGGGTTCTGTTGGTGCTGTGTTTAGTCTCTGGGGATCCTGGGTTCTGTTGCTGCTGTGTTTAGTCTCTGGGAGTCCTGGGTTCTGTTGGTGCTATGTCTAGTCTGCAGGGTAATGTTTCTAAATGAGTTCAATTGTGCATACCTTGGCAGGGATAAACCTCACTTATTAACCAAGGTATGCTGAGAATGATCTCAATCTCTCTAATTTACTGCTAATTTACCGCCTTCAGCTCTTGGAATGTACAATCTCAGTGTACACTGATTCTTATAGATTAGTTGAAGGGCATTTAGAAGTTTTCTTATTCTTACATCCAGAGGTTTAAGATCTTTATTGAGCCAATTTACTATTCCAAAATTTTAGGAGAGTGTGAACCTGGAAGATGTAGTAGGCCAGACTGACAAAGTAAAGAGTAGAAAATCACCTGAACCGGATGGTATGTATCCTAGGGTACTGAAGGAACTCAAAAATGAAATTTCCGATCTATTAGTTAAAATTTGTGACCTATCATTAAAATCATCCATTGTACCTGAAGACTTGAGGGTGGCCAATGTAACCCCAATATTTAAAAAAGGCTCCAGGGGGCGATCCGTGTAACTATAGCACAATGAGCTTGAGTTCAGTGCCAGGAAAAATAGTGGAAACTATTCTCAAGATCAAAATCGTAGAGCATATAGAAAGACATGATTTAATGGGACACAGTCAGCATGGCTTTACCCAAGGGAAGTCTTGCCTAACAAATCTGCTTCATTTTTTTGAAGGGGTTAATAAACATGTGGATAAAGGTGAACCGGTACATGTAATGTATTTGGATTTTCAGAAGGCGTTTGACAAAGTCCCTCATGAGAGGCTTCTAAGAAAACTATAAAGTCATGGGATAGGAGGCGATGTCCTTTTATGGATTGCAAACTGGTTAAAAGACAGGAACAGAGAGTAGGATTAAATGGTCAATTTTCTCAGTGGAAAAGGGTAAACAGTGGAGTGCCTCAGGGATCTGTACTTGGACCGGTGCTTTTCAATATATATATAAATGATCTGGAAAGGAATACGACGAGTGAGGTTATCAAATTTGCGGATGATACAAAATTATTCAGAGTAGTTAAATCACAAGCAGACTGTGATACATTACAAGAGGACCTTGCAAGACTGGAAGATTGGACATCCAAATGGCAGATGAAATTTAATGTGGACAAGTGCAAGGTGTTGCATATAGGGAAAAATAACCCTTGCTGTAGTTACACGATGTTAGGTTCCATATTAGGAGCTACCACCCAGGAAAAAGATCTAGGCATCATAGTGGATAATACTTTAAAATCGTCGGCTCAGTGTGCTGCAGCAGTCAAAGAAGCAAATAGAATGTTAGGAATTATTAGGAAGGGAATGGTGAATAAAACGGAAAGTGTCATAATGCCTCTATCGCTCCATGGTGAGACCGCACCTTGAATACTGTGTACAATTCTGGTCACCGCATCTCAAAAAAGATATAGCTGCGTTGGAGAAAGTACAGAGATGGGCAACCAAAATGATAAAGGGGATGGAACAGCTTCCCTATGAGGAAAGGCTGAAGAGGTTAGGGCTGTTCAGCTTGGAGAAGAGACTACTGAGGGGAGATATGACAGAGGTCTTTAAGATCATGAGAGGTCTTGAACAAGTAGATATGGATCAGTTATTTACACTTTCAAATAATAGAAGGACTAGGGGGCATTCCATGAAGTTAGCAAGTAGCACATTTAAGACTAATCAGAGAAAATTCTTTTTCACTCAACGCACAATAAAGCTCTGGAATTTGGTGCCAGATGATGTGGTTTGTGCAGTTAGTGTAGCTGTGTTCAAAAAAGGTTTGGATAAGTTCTTGGAGAAGTCCATTATCGGCTAGTAATCAAATTTACTTAGGGAATAGCCACGGCTATTAATTGCATCAGTAGCATGGGCTCTTCTTAGTGTTAGGGTAATTGCCAAGTTCTTGTGGCCTGCTTTGGCCTCTGTTGGAAACAGGATGCTGGGCTTAATGGACCCTTGGTCTGACCCAGCAAGGAAATTTCTTATGTTCTTATTGATAGCTTGCACCTTATTCAGTGCTGTTAGAGCACTTTTCAATATCAGTTTCAATCTCTAGTATTCTCTGCAGATCTTTCTCTCAATAACTTGTGCTAAATTGTGGCAACCTCATCCACACCTAGATATTTGTATAACCTCTCTTGCTCAAGTTCTTTTATGATACAGTCCTCAGCCCGAGAGATGTTTTCAGTTTTAATTAATTTTCTTTTACAGAAAATTTATCTTTTACAGTATATTTATCCAGGCCAAACATCATTCTGATATCATCTGAGAAGCTCTTCAGTACTCTGAGTTGTTCTACTAAATAATGATCACATGATGTGTAAAGCTTCAACTCATTTACAAATAATAGGTTCATTCATTAATGCTTCTAGGATAAAGGTTAAAGTGATAGCCCAAGGAGTTAATAAGAGTATTTAGTAAATTCAGTGCCAGATAAAATAAAAGTGATGATAGGGAATATCCCTGAAATATTCCTCACTGGTTCTTGAATTTAGGAATAACAATTCACCATCTTTATACTTCATGTGGAGTGTAATCTGACACATTTTCATGGTAAATTTGGGGTACTCATTCAATCCAGGATTCACTCTGTATATTTCAAGACAATTTACTATCAAAAGCTAGTAGTGACAGGATGATGGAGGGGCTCCCTGACTCTGTGCTAGTGTCAGGCAGGGAGATGGAGAGGTTCCCTCAGTCTGTGTTAGTGTCAGCAGGGAGATGGAGAGGTTCCCTCAGTCTGTGCTAGTCTCAGGCAGGGAGATGGAGATGGAGAGATTCCCTCAGTCTGTGCTAGTGTCAGGCAGGGAGATGGAGAGGTTCCCTCAGTCTGTGCTAGTGTCAGGCAGGGAGATGGAGATGGAGAGATTCCCTCAGTCTGTGCTAGTGTCAGGCAGGGAGATGGAGAGGTTCCCAAAGTCTGTGCTAGTGTCAGCAGGGAGATGGAGAGGTTCCCTCAGTCTGTGCTAGTCTCAGGCAGGGAGATGGAGATGGAGAGATTCCCTCAGTCTGTGCTAGTGTCAGGCAGGGAGATGGAGAGGTTCCCTCAGTCTGTGCTAGTGTCAGGCAGGGAGATGTAGATGGAGAGATTCCCTCAGTCTGTGCTAGTGTCAGGCAGGGAGATGGAGAGGTTCCCTCAGTCTGTGCTAGTCTCAGGCAGGGAGATGGAGATGGAGAGATTCCCTCAGTCTGTGCTGGGAGATGGAGAGGTTCCCTCAGTCTGTACTAGTGCCAACTGGGAGATGGAGAGGTTCCCTCAGTCTGTGCTAGTGTCAGCACGGAGATGGAGAGGTTCTCTCAGTCTGTGCGCTAGTGTCAGGCAGGGAGAAGGAGAGGTTCCCTCAGTCTGTGCTAGTGTCAGCAGGGAGATGGAGAGGTTCCCTGACACTGTGCTAGTGTCAGGCAGGGAGATGGAGAGATTCCCTGACACTGTGCTATTGTCAGGTAGGGAGATGGAGAGGTTCCCTCAGTCTGTGCTAGTGTCAGCAGGGAAATGGAGAGGTTCCCTCAGTCTGTGCTACTGTCAGCAGGGAGATGGAGAGGTTCCCTCAGTCTGTGCTAGTCTCAGCAGGGAGATGGAGAGGTTCCCTCAGTCTGTGCCAGTCTCAGGCAGGGAGATGGAGGGGATCCCTCAGTCTGTGCCAGTCTCAGGCAGGGAGATGGAGAGATTCCCTGAGTCTGTGCCAGTCTCAGGCAGGGGGATGGAGAGATTCCCTGAGTCTGTGCCAGTCTCAGGCAGGGAGATGGAGAGGTTCTTTCAGACTGTGCCAGTCTCAGGCAGGGAGATGGAGAGATTCCATCAGTCTGTGCCAGTCTCAGGCAGGGAGATGGAGAGGTTCCTTCAGACTGTGCCAGTCTCAGGCAGGGAGATGGAGGAGCTCCCTCAGTCTGTGCCAGTGTCAGGCAGGGAGATGGAGGAGCTCCCTCAGTCTGTGCCAGTCTCAGGCAGGGAGATGGAGAGATTCCCTGAGTCTGTGCCAGTCTCAGGCAGGGGGATGGAGAGATTCCCTGAGTCTGTGCCAGTCTCAGGCAGGGGGATGGAGAGATTCCCTGAGTCTGTGCCAGTCTCAGGCAGGGGGATGGAGAGGTTCTTTCAGACTGTGCCAGTCTCAGGCAGGGAGATGGAGAGATTCCATCAGTCTGTGCCAGTCTCAGGCAGGGAGATGGAGAGGTTCCTTCAGACTGTGCCCGTCTCAGGCAGGGAGATGGAGAGGTTCTTCCAGACTGTGCCAGTCTCAGGCAGGGAGATGGAGAGATTCCATCAGTCTGTGCCAGTCTCAGGCAGGGAGATGGAGAGGTTCCTTCAGACTGTGCCAGTCTCAGGCAGGGAGATGGAGGAGCTCCCTCAGTCTGTGCCAGTGTCAGGCAGGGAGATGGAGGAGCTCCCTCAGTCTGTGCCAGGGTCAGGCAGGGAGATGGAGAGGTTCCTTCAGTCTGTGCCAGTGTCAGGCAGGGAGATGGAGAGATTCCATCAGTCTGTGCCAGTGTCAGGCAGGGAGATGGAGAGGTTCCTTCAGTCTGTGCCAGTGTCAGGCAGGGAGAGGGAGAGGTTCCCTCAGTCTGTGCTAGTGTCAGCAGGGAGAGGGAGAGGTTCCCTCAGTCTGTGCTAGTGTCAGCAGGGAGAGGGAGAGGTTCCCTCAGTCTGTGCTAGTGTCAGCAGGGAGAGGGAGAGGTTCCCTCAGTCTGTGCTAGTGTCAGCAGGGAGAGGTTCCTTCAGTCTGTGCCAGTGTCAGCAGGGAGAGGGAGAGGTTCCTTCAGTCTGTGCTAGTGTCAGCAGGGAGAGGTTCCCTCAGTCTGTGCTAGTGTCAGCAGGGAGAGGGAGAGGTTCCCTCAGTCTGTGCTAGTGTCAGCAGGGAGAGGGAGAGGTTCCCTCAGTCTGTGCTAGTGTCAGCAGGGAGAGGGAGAGGTTCCTTCAGTCTGTGCTAGTGTCAGCAGGGAGAGGGAGAGGTTCCCTCAGTCTGTGCTAGTGTCAGCAGGGAGAGGGAGAGGTTCCCTCACACTGTGCTAGTGTCAGCAGGGAGAGGGAGAGGTTCCCTCAGTCTGTGCTAGTGTCAGCAGGGAGAGGGAGAGGTTCCCTCAGTCTGTGCTAGTGTCAGCAGGGAGAGGGAGAGGTTCCCTCAGTCTGTGCTAGTGTCAGCAGGGAGAGGGAGAGGTTCCTTCAGTCTGTGCTAGTGTCAGCAGGGAGAGGGAGAGGTTCCCTCAGTCTGTGCTAGTGTCAGCAGGGAGAGGGAGAGGTTCCCTCAGTCTGTGCTAGTGTCAGGCAGGGAGAGGTTCCCTCAGTCTGTGCTAGTGTCAGCAGGGAGAGGGAGAGGTTCCCTCAGTCTGTGCTAGTGTCAGCAGGGAGAGGGAGAGGTTCCCTCAGTCTGTGCTAGTGTCAGCAGGGAGAGGGAGAGGTTCCTTCAGTCTGTGGTAGTGTCAGCAGGGAGAGGGAGAGGTTCCTTCAGTCTGTGGTAGTGTCAGCAGGGAGAGGGAGAGGTTCCCTCACACTGTGCTAGTGTCAGCAGGGAGATGGAGAGGTTCCTTCAGTCTGTGCTAGTGTCAGCAGAGAGATGGAGAGGTTCCTTCAGTCTGTGCTAGTGTCAGCAGGGAGAGGGAGAGGTTCCCTCAGTCTGTGCTAGTGTCAGCAGAGAGAGGGAGAGGTTCCCTCAGTCTGTGCTAGTGTCAGCAGGGAGAGGGAGAGGTTCCCTCAGTCTGTGCTAGTGTCAGCAGGGAGAGGGAGAGGTTCCCTCAGTCTGTGCTAGTGTCAGCAGGGAGAGGGAGAGGTTCCCTCAGTCTGTGCTAGTGTCAGCAGGGAGAGGGAGAGGTTCCTTCAGTCTGTGCTAGTGTCAGCAGGGAGAGGGAGAGGTTCCCTCACACTGTGCTAGTGTCAGCAGAGAGATGGAGAGGTTCCTTCAGTCTGTGCTAGTGTCAGCAGGGAGAGGGAGAGGTTCCCTCAGTCTGTGCTAGTGTCAGCAGGGAGAGGGAGAGGTTCCCTCACACTGTGCTAGTGTCAGCAGAGAGATGGAGAGGTTCCTTCAGTCTGTGCTAGTGTCAGCAGAGAGATGGAGAGATGGTTTAATGGAACAAAGTCAGCATGGCTTTACCCAGGGCAAGTCTTGCCTCACAAATCTGCTTCACTTTTTTGAAGGAGTTAATAAACATGTGGATAAAGGTGAACCGGTAGATATAGTATACTTGGATTTTCAGAAGGCGTTTGACAAAGTTCCTCATGAGAGGCTTCTAGGAAAAGTAAAAAGTCATGGGATAGGTGGCGATGTCCTTTCGTGGATTGCAAACTGGCTAAAAGACAGGAAACAGAGAGTAGGATTAAATGGGCAATTTTCTCAGTGGAAGGGAGTGGACAGTGGAGTGCCTCAGGGATCTGTGTTGGGACCCTTACTGTTCAATATATTTATAAATGATCTGGAAAGAAATACGACGAGTGAGATAATCAAATTTGCAGATGACACAAAATTGTGCAGAGTAGTTAAATCACAAGCAGATTGTGATAAATTGCAGGAAGACCTTGTGAGACTGGAAAATTGGGCATCCAAATGGCAGATGAAATTTAATGTGGATAAGTGCAAGGTGATGCATATAGGGAAAAATAACCCATGCTATAATTACACGATGTTGGGTTCCATATTAGGTGCTACAACCCAAGAAAGAGATCTAGGTGTCATAGTGGATAACACATTGAAATCGTCGGTTCAGTGTGCTGCGGCAGTCAAAAAAGCAAACAGAATGTTGGGAGTTATTAGAAAAGGAATGGTGAATAAAACGGAAAATGTCATAATGCCTCTGTATCGCTCCATGGTGAGACCGCACCTTGAATACTGTGTACAATTCTGGTCGCCGCATCTCAAAAAAGATATAATTGCGATGGAGAAGGTACAGAGAAGGGCTACCAAAATGATAAGGGGAATGGAACAACTCCCCTATGAGGAAAGACTAAAGAGGTTAGGACTTTTCAGCTTGGAGAAGAGACGACTGAGGGGGGATATGATAGAGGTGTTTAAAATCATGAGAGGTCTAGAACAGGTAGATGTGAATCGGTTATTTACTCTTTCGGATAGTAGAAGGACTAGGGGACACTCCATGAAGTTAGCATGGGGCACATTTAAAACTAATCGGAGAAAGTTCTTTTTACTCAACGCACAATTAAACTCTGGAATTTGTTGCCAGAGGATGTGGTTAGTGCAGTTAGTATAGCTGTGTTTAAAAAAGGATTGGATAAGTTCTTGGAGGAGAAGTCCATTACCTGCTATTAAGTTCACTTAGAGAATAGCCACTGCCATTAGCAATGGTTACATGGAATAGACTTAGTTTTTGGGTACTTGCCAGGTTCTTATGGCCTGGATTGGCCACTGTTGGAAACAGGATGCTGGGCTTGATGGACCCTTGGTCTGACCCAGTATGGCATTTTCTTATGTTCTTATGTTCTTCAGTCTGTGCTAGTGTCAGGCAGGGAGAGGGAGAGGTTCTCTCATTCAGGCCCACCCAAATTGTTTTTTCCAGGACACTGCAGCGGTGCAGCCAACACCATCTCAGGAGTTGGGCAGGAAATCTGAATGGGCGGCAACGGCGGCAACAGACCGTGGTGTGCAAAAACCGTAAGTTTGTCCGAGGCCAGGGCTGGGCCGCACCGCTCAGGAGGAGTCTGCGCTCACCGCGCACGTCAGTCAGATAGGAGGAGCACGATGGCAGCCGAGCAGACTGCATGGCGTGCACACACCTCGTAGGAGCAAGAGAAGCGTGGTGAGCGAGGCAGGCCTGGCGGGCCACTCTGGCTGCCTCGCTTGCAGCATCCGTGACCCCCACACCACGATTGTCTGTCTGACTGTCTCCTCAGGAGAGGAGCAGAACTGCGGAAGCCCTTATTATTCAGGTCTGAAAAATGATAAAGGGGGTAAAGAAGCACTCATCTGATCTGGCAGTAGTGAAAGAGGTTCCTTTCTGAAACCGGATGAGGGAGGGGGAGGAAGGGAAGGGGAGGGGAGGGGACACACCCCCCCCCCCCCTGGCGATGAGCTGAGTCAGCACATCTCCCTCTCCTCCATCTGGCTTCAGTTAGGTACCTCTTTCACTGCTGAGGAGGGGGAGGGGGTCAAAGATGGGCTTGAGTGTGAAAAGGAGACTGGAGATGGGCTTGGGCAGAGGGCACTCAAGGGTTTAGTGCTCACCCATGTTTACCTTGGGCCCAGCCAAAAATTCATTTCTGGCTACGCCACTGGCCCAGAGTCTCCAAACAAGGCTGCCAGCACCTCTCCTCCCACGCACAGCACATGAGAAAAGGCCCACTGGGCTGCTGGTAACTCCCCTCCCACCCAACAAATAAAGACCCCATGAGGTCGCCGCTTCCTCTCCTGCCCACGGTGTGGGCATTCTGAAGCAGAGGCCCCAGAATGAGAGTGCCAGTGAGTGAGAGAGTGCTAGTGTGAGAGATAGAGCTTGTGTGTATGTTTGTGTGAGAGACAGAATGCACTTGTGTGTATTAGAGAGGGAGAGAGCGCCAGTGAGTGAGAGATAGCTTGTGCGGGTTTATGTGTATGTGAGAGGAAGCGGGAGATTGTTAGACATCTTGTGTGTGTGTGTGTGAGTAAGAGAGTGCCAGTGAGTGAGAGAGTGCCAGTGAGTGAGAGATAGAGCTTGTGTGTATGTTTGTGTGAGAGACAGAATGCACTTGTGTGTATTAGAGAGGGAGAGAGCGCCAGTGAGTGAGAAATAGCTTGTGCGGGTTTATGTGTATGTGAGAGGAAGAGGGAGATTGTTAGACATCTTGTGTGTGTGTGTGTAAGAGAGTGCCAGTGAGTGAGAGACAGCTTCTGTGTGTGTTTGTGAGAGTGAGATGGCATTTTTGTATGTGCGAGTGAGGGCAAGAGCACCAGTGAGTGACAGAGTGCTTGTGTGTGTTAGAGTGAAAGATAGAGCTTGTGTGTGTTTTAAAGAGAATGCACTTGTGTGTGTTAGAGAGGGAGAGTGCACCATTGAGTGAGACACAGCTTGTATGTGTTTGTGTGTGTGTGAGAGGGGGACTAAGAAACACTTTGTGTGTGAGAGAGTGCCAGTTAGTGAGAGACAGCTTGTGTGTATGTGAGAGAGAATGAGTGTGAGACAGATTTTGAATGAGTGAGGGAGAGAGCACCAGTGAATGAGAGAGTGAGCGCCATTGAATAAGAGAGCTTGTGTGTGAGAGAGACAGGGTGAAGGAGCCTGTGTGTTAGAGAGCGAGTGTGCATGAGAGTGAACATGTGTGACAGAGAAGAAAAAAATATGTATGTTAGGGAGTGTGTGTATATGAAAGAGAAAGTGAGTGAGGATAAAGTATGCATCCTCCCTTTCCCCAACTAATCCACAAGAATCTCAGGGTGAATGGAAATTAAAAGTTCCCAGGTGTGGAGAGTGTAGGACAATTTTTATCCCTGTTTTAATGATTGGACTTTATTTGATGTATCTGCTATTTTGAAATATTTTATTGATGTTTGGTAAATTTAAAAAATGTTTATATGAGTTAATTATTGGATGTTATTCTATTCGAGACCTGTTTTGAAATATTTCTTCTTCTTCTTAGTATGGTTTTACTATTATGATGTTTTATATTTCAGGTTTTATTGTTTGATTTGTTAGGAATGGTGATGTTTCTATTTCTCCATTCTTGAATGATTGGCTTGATGTGGTTTCCACCTGCACATTTCTAGTTATACTTTATGATCACTTTTTTCTGCATTTGGAGAGGGTCTCCCTGTGTATTGCATGTGTGACTGAAGTGAGATATTCTTCTAGCGTATAGTTTCTGTGCAGGGATCTATAGCAGCCTGGCTTGTTCTCTTTTCCTAACAGGTGGTGTATTGGGGTTCAGGGTCTGGAGTAATATTTGCAGTGCTGCCTTTTCTTAGGTAGGGATTTTATTGTTTGAGTGCTGGCAACCAGTGCTGTTTTGGTTCTAGAGGGGTTTTTATATTATAATTCAGTTCACTCATGGCTTTCTGATGGGCAAGCCCACGTTACAATAATATGGGTTGGTTCCAAGTGTCTTTTGCACAAGGTTTTCTAGTTTGCACCCCAGCAGGATGTGTTAAATGGAGAGGCCGATACTTAAAACAGCACTTAGCTGGATAAGTACTGCTTATGCCGCTCCGTGGCACCGCTGAATAAACAGCTATGGTTAGTGGGAGCCACTTAGGCGAATAAGTGACTTATCTGGTTACGTTTTTAATGGGGTAAGTCAGGGGCGGGGAATGCTGGATCAGGGAGGAGGCAGGTTAGCTGGATAACGTAACCGGCTACCTCGATATTCATTGTTAGGCGAATAAGTGACTTATCTGGTTACGTTTTTAGCGGGATAAGTCAGGGGCGGGGAATGCTGGATCAGGGAGGAGGCAGGTTAGCTGGATAACTTAACCGGCTACCTCGATATTCATTGTTAGGCGAATAAGTGACTTATCTGGTTACGTTTTTAGCGGGATAAGTCAGGGGCGGGGAATGCTGGATCAGGGAGGAGGCAGGTTAGCTGGATAACGTAACCGGCTACCTCGATATTCATTGTTAGGCGAATAAGTGACTTATCTGGTTACGTTTTTAGCGGGGTAAGTCAGGGGCGGGGAATGCTGGATCAGGGAGGAGGCAGGTTAGCTGGATAACGTAACCGGCTACCTCGATATTCATTGTTAGGCGAATAAGTGACTTATCTGGTTACGGTTTTAGCGGGGTAAGTCAGGGGCGGGGAATGGTGGATCAGTGAGGAGGCAGGTTAGCTGATAACTTAACCGGCTACCTCGATATTCATTGTTAGGCGAATAAGTGACTTATCTGGTTACGTTTTTAACGGGATAAGTCAGGGGTTGGGAATGGTGGATCAGGGAGGAGGCAGGTTAGCTGGATAACTTAACCGGCTACCTCGATATTCATTGTTAGGCGAATAAGTGACTTATCTGGTTACGTTTTTAACGGGATAAGTCAGGGGCGGGGAATGGTGGATCAGGGAGGAGGCAGGTTAGCTGGATAACGTAACCGGCTACCTCGATATTCATTGTTAGGCGAATAAGTGACTTATCTGGTTACGGTTTTAGCAGGGTAAGTCAGGGGCGGGGAATGGAGGATCAGGGAGGAGGCAGGTTAGCTGGATAACGTAACCGGCTACCTCGATATTCATTGTTAGGCGAATAAGTGACTTATCTGGTTACGTTTTTAACGGGATAAGTCAGGGGTTGGGAATGGTGGATCAGGGAGGAGGCAGGTTAGCTGGATAACTTAACCGGCTACCTCGATATTCATTGTTAGGCGAATAAGTGACTTATCTGGTTACGTTTTTAACGGGATAAGTCAGGGGTTGGGAATGGTGGATCAGTGAGGAGGCAGGTTAGCTGGATAACTTAACCGGCTACCTCGATATTCATTGTTAGGCGAATAAGTGACTTATCTGGTTACGTTTTTAACGGGATAAGTCAGGGGCGGGGAATGGTGGATCAGGGAGGAGGCAGGTTAGCTGGATAACTTAACCGGCTACCTCGATATTCATTGTTAGGCGAATAAGTGACTTATCTGGTTACGTTTTTAATGGGGTAAGTCAGGGGCGGGGAATGCTGGATCAGGGAGGAGGCAGGTTAGCTGGATAACGTAACCGGCTACCTCGATATTCATTGTTAGGCGAATAAGTGACTTATCTGGTTACGTTTTTAGCAGGGTAAGTCAGAGGCAGGGAATGGAGGATCAGTGAGGAGGCAGGTTAGCTGGATAACGTAACCGGCTACCTCGATATTCATTGTTAGGCGAATAAGTGACTTATCTGGTTACGTTTTTAACGGGATAAGTCAGGGGTTGGGAATGGTGGATCAGTGAGGAGGCAGGTTAGCTGATAACGTAACCGGCTACCTCGATATTCATTGTTAGGCGAATAAGTGACTTATCTGGTTACGTTTTTAGCGGGATAAGTCAGGGGCGGGGAATGCTGGATCAGGGAGGAGGCAGGTTAGCTGGATAACGTAACCGGCTACCTCGATATTCATTGTTAGGCGAATAAGTGACTTATCTGGTTACGTTTTTAGCGGGGTAAGTCAGGGGCGGGGAATGCTGGATCAGGGAGGAGGCAGGTTAGCTGGATAACGTAACCGGCTACCTCGATATTCATTGTTAGGCGAATAAGTGACTTATCTGGTTACGTTTTTAGCGGGGTAAGTCAGGGGCGGGGAATGGTGGATCAGTGAGGAGGCAGGTTAGCTGGATAACTTAACCGGCTACCTCGATATTCATTGTTAGGCGAATAAGTGACTTATCTGGTTACGTTTTTAGCGGGATAAGTCAGGGGCGGGGAATGCTGGATCAGGGAGGAGGCAGGTTAGCTGGATAACTTAACCGGCTACCTCGATATTCATTGTTAGGCGAATAAGTGACTTATCTGGTTACGTTTTTAGCGGGATAAGTCAGGGGCGGGGAATGCTGGATCAGGGAGGAGGCAGGTTAGCTGGATAACGTAACCGGCTACCTCGATATTCATTGTTAGGCGAATAAGTGACTTATCTGGTTACGTTTTTAGCGGGGTAAGTCAGGGGCGGGGAATGGTGGATCAGGGAGGAGGCAGGTTAGCTGGATAACTTAACCGGCTACCTCGATATTCATTGTTAGGCGAATAAGTGACTTATCTGGTTACGTTTTTAGCGGGATAAGTCAGGGGCGGGGAATGGTGGATCAGGGAGGAGGCAGGTTAGCTGGATAACTTAACCGGCTACCTCGATATTCATTGTTAGGCGAATAAGTGACTTATCTGGTTACGTTTTTAGCGGGGTAAGTCAGGGGCGGGGAATGCTGGATCAGGGAGGAGGCAGGTTAGCTGATAACTTAACCGGCTACCTCGATATTCATTGTTAGGCGAATAAGTGACTTATCTGGTTACGTTTTTAGCGGGGTAAGTCAGGGGCGGGGAATGCTGGATCAGGGAGGAGGCAGGTTAGCTGGATAACTTAACCGGCTACCTCGATATTCATTGTTAGGCGAATAAGTGACTTATCTGGTTACATTTTTAGCGGGGTAAGTCAGGGGCGGGGAATGCTGGATCAGGGAGGAGGCAGGTTAGCTGATAACTTAACCGGCTACCTCGATATTCATTGTTAGGCGAATAAGTGACTTATCTGGTTACGTTTTTAGCGGGGTAAGTCAGGGGCGGGGAATGGAGGATCAGGGAGGAGGCAGGTTAGCTGGATAACGTAACCGGCTACCTCGATATTCATTGTTAGGCGAATAAGTGACTTATCTGGTTACGTTTTTAGCGGGGTAAGTCAGGGGCGGGGAATGGAGGATCAGGGAGGAGGCAGGTTAGCTGGATAACTTAACCGGCTACCTCGATATTCATTGTTAGCCCATTTATCCGGCTAACTCTGGTTGGGCCACAGGGCTGTCTTAAATTTTCAGATAGTCGGGTATATTCAGTGACAGCACTAGTTAACCCGATTAGTATATCCAGCTAACTAGCAGTGCCGCACGGCAGCTGAAGACGGACCTCATAACGTACGTGCTGTGATATTTTTACCTCCGAGGACTGTATTTTGAATCTGTTAAACTGCATAATTTGTAACTGTGTGTGTTTTCAAGCTTTCCCTGGTGAACCTAATACCCTTGTACCAGCCCTGAGATAGCAGTGGTGGATACAGAGGTGTGAAATCAAGTAAAAAAGACCAAGATAGTTATTTTTAAAATCCCTGTGTGTTTTTTAAAAGAGGGACACAGGACTCTACCCACCAGACTCTCTGGGTGTGGTAAAATCAGGTGCTCAGCAAGTGGTAATAGAGCCAAGCACTACTAAGGCCAGGCAGTGTATTCTAGCAGTGTACCTGGAATATTCTAGCAGTGTACCTGGTTCCAGCACCACTTACCTGGTTCCTGCTTTTGGCTGAGTTTGAAAAGTCTAAATTTAATCTAACTTTATTCTACAGTTTCTCAATATAATTTGCTTTTTCTCTGCTGTTTAGTCCCTCTCTCCCCTCTCCCTCCCACCAATAGAGAGTGTTTCCTTCTTAAATATTTCTTCCAAGGGCCTAGGATAATTGAAATATATAGGTCTGAATTGCCAATCTCTTAAGTAGCTTATTAGTTTCTATTAGCAAAATGTCCTTTATTCAGTGCAACAAATGTGGTGCTTATATCCCAAGGCCTATCATTTGGAGAATTAAGGGTTGTTTAATTTGCCTTCAGCTGTCTGTGCTGTCTGCCATGAATAAGGAGCTAATGCACCTGAAAGAGATATTATACAAGATTCAAATAACCTCCCCTTCTTTTCAACATCCAGAATATTGCTCCCTGACCTCACAGAGGATTCAGAAACCCAGGTATAAATTATTTAAAGTGGGCTCTGGTAGAACAAGACCTGTGAATCTGAGATACCCAGTTTCCCCAACTTTGAAGCACCCCAAGTATCCACTCCCATAGAGAAGTTTGACATCCAGGATTCAGAATCCAAGAAAAAATTGGATTATAGGGGACTCTGGCAGATTAAAGCCCATGACAATGAGACACCCACTCTCCCTGCTAGTACCCTTGCATAATGCATTTTCTGCATTGGAAAAAGAAGTTGTCCAAATAACAGAATATGAAATGATGTCTGAAAGGGAAATAGTCACCCACTGCACCCAGAAACCTTTCAACATGATCAAATACTATAAAAGAAAGCTGCTTCTGCTGGAAGATTCAATCATCAAATTAATCAATTTGGGAACTCATTATTATGGGGGACACAACTAAGCGAAAACTTAAGATCATACATTATTAAGCATTTAAACTAGGGAACGGGGTTGGCAGGAGATGGCCAGTCAATTTGGCATGTCACCCCCAAGCAAAACAAGAAGAGGGAAGAAAAGTAACAAAAACCAGTCAGTTCAAAAAAAGCAGAAAAGGTGACTGTGAAGAGCAGCTGGAAAGCTATGAACACAGACGCTCGTTGTCTGGGCAACAAAATCCCAGACCCGCAGGCCCTAACAGTGGAGGCGGATTTGGACATTGTTGCTGTTACGGAGACCTGGTTTACACCTTCTCATGATTTGGGAGACCATCATTACAGGCTAAGAAAGGCAGAGAAGACAGAAAAGGGGGAGGAGTGGCTCTTTATGTCAAAAGCAATATCCAAGCAACTGAAGTGCAAGGGACGTGGGGTAGAGAAGCAGCTTTGTGGACTGTCCTAATAAAAGAAGATGGGGCTTCCATTGTTACGGGTGTGATCTGCAGGCCACCGACTCAAACAGAAGAACTGGACAGAGAACTTATAGAAAACACCCAAAAGGTGGGAAAGAAGGGTGAAGTGTTGCTCCTTGGAGATTTTAATCTGCCGGATGTGGATTGGAGAATCCCTTCTGCAGAATCTATGAGAAGTAGAGAGACAGTGGATGCCCTAATGGTGATAATGTCTCTCATGTTTGGGTAGGGGCTCACCTGAGCACCAGTGATCATCAATCAGTAGGGTTCGATTATGCAAATAAGATACAGAGAAAACACACAAAGATCCCAGTTTTGAATTTCAAGTTACAGATTTTGTCGAAATGGTGACGTACCTAGAGGAAGAACTGGAAAGCCGGGAGAAACTGGGTGAGGTGGAATAACAGTGCTCCAAGTCAAAAGAAGATATTACAAAGGGAACAACTCTATATGTTAGAAAAGTAAACAAGAGTAAGAGGAAAAAGAAACCAATCTGGTTCTCTAAGGAAATGGCTGAAAAAATAAAGCCAAAAAAGAACAGCATTCAAGAAGTATAAAGGATCCCAAAAAAAGGAACACACAAGAAGAATATCTGTGAAAACTGAGGGAGATGAAGAAAGGAATCAGGAAAACAAAAGGTCAGGCAGAAGAAAGGATGGCCAAAGAGGTGAAATGAGGAGACAAAACATTTTTCAGATATATCAGTGAAAGAAGGGAGATCAGAAGTGGTAGAGTGAAATTGAAAGGTGACAAGCAGCAAAGAAATGGCAGAAATATTAAATAAAGACTTCAGTTTGGTGTTCACTAAAGAAGACCCTGGAGAAGGACCGTTGTTCGTAGACAAGTTCATAGAAGGGAATGGAGAAGATGAAACTCCGTTTACAGAACAGACTGTATAGGAGGAGCTAGGCAAACTGAAAGTGGACAAGGCCATGGGGCCAGATGAGATATTGTGTGGGAGTGAGCAGTTTCACTCCCACACGAGTTCCTCTTGCGATATTTTTGTATTCGCTCGAAACCAATCCCTTCCTTCCTCTCTCATCATTTACCACTGATGCGAACCATGATCTCTCTCACCATCCCAATCATTCACAAAAGCAGGAACAACCTAGAAAAATCCCCCCACTCACACTCAATATTGCAAAAGAGATTAATCCCAATCATGATATCTCCTTTCAACCAACTTCTAGGTCTCACTCTTTTCACCCTAACACTATTAAATGCTCAATCCCTCACAAAGAAAACCCATCTTCTCCATGACTACCTCTTGGAATCCCAACCTGACCTATGTGCCATCACAGAGACCTGGTTAAAAACAGAAGATATTGTCCTAATCAACCAACTTCCGCTTTCCTCATACAATTTCTTCTCTATTCCCAGACCTAAGAAGAGAGGTGGAGGTCTGCTTCTCGCTGCAAACAAAAAACTTAGACTTTCTCTTCAGTGGGCAAACGCCTCTCCCCCCCTGTAACTTGCCATCTTCAAATCTAACAACCTACAAATTGCCCTTACCTATGCCCCTCCCGGCTATCTTGAGTCAGACCCATCCCCGCTAATAGAGCTCATAGCCAAACATATTAACTCAGACAAACCATCCATCCTTTTGGGAGATTTCAATCTCCATGTGGATGAGTCCCCACTGTCTTCCAGCTGCGACACATTTCTTAATTCATTGAGCGGTATGGGCTTCAAACAAATTATCAACGAACCTACCCACAAAGCAGGACACACCTTGGACCTGATCTTTTTAAATGAGAGCCTCTCCCCCTCAACTGGCACACTCTGTACTCCTATCCCCTGGTCTGATCACAAGCTTATCTCCACCACTCTAAAAAATCATCAACCTATCACTTCTCACTCTCAAAAGACCAAAATCCATTACAGGAAGTTATCTAACCCTGACACACTCATCAATCACCTAACTTCAGAGTTAGAACAGCTCGACCTCACTGACGCAGTCTCAGCTACTACCTCCTGGTCAAAAATCACAAAAAAAGTGGCTGACCTCACCTGCCCACTAACTAAAAAATCTCTTCATTCAAATATGGACAACAGAAAACCGTGGTACACACCGGAACTTAAATCCATCAAGAGAGACCTCAGAAGCAGAGAACACCTTTGGCGCAAAAACCCTTCCTCTACAAGTAACCTGTTGGCTTACAAAACACTCATGCATCAATACAGGATCGCCATCCTCCACACCAAAAGAAACTTCTACTCTCAAAAAATCCATCATTTCATCTACGACCCAAAAGCTTTATTTACTCTCATTTCCTCGCTCACCAAACCATCACCTACTGCGGTTCCAGATGATCAAGCCGCAAGCAAAGCAGCCGAACTAGCGATTTACTTCAAAAATAAAATCTTAAACCTCTTAGCTCCGTTCACGCACGACAATACTCTTCTCCCTCCACCCCCATTGCTGCAACCGCTCACCCAATTACAAATCTTGAAACCTTCGAACCTACTTCATCATTGGAGATAGCAATCATTCTCAAAAAGCTCAAACCTGCATCTCACCCTCTGGACGCAATCCCATCCAACCTGCTTATCTCCATTCCTAGTACCATTTCCAAGCATATTGCTAAAATCATCAATTGCTCGCTCTCACAGGGCCATGTACCAGAACCACTTAAACTTGCTATCCTAAAACCTCTGCTAAAAAAACCGAATCTCTCCCCGGATGATCCAGCCAATTTCCGCCCTATTGCAAACCTTCCATTCATCGCAAAAATTTTGGAAAGAATAGTAAACCAGCAACTCACAGAATTCTTGAACAACAACAAAATCCTCTCTCCATATCAGTTCGGGTTCAGGAAAGCCCGCAACACTGAAACACTCTTAATCACACTTACAGACAACATCCTCACAAGTCTGGATAAAAAACAACCAAGTCTTCTCATTCTCCTCGACCTGTCTGTGGCTTTTGACACGGTGAACCAGGCCTATCTCTTAGATCGTCTATCGGACATCGGCGTCAAAGGCACCGCCCTAAGCTGGTTCAAGTCATTCCTTCAAAACAGGACCTACAAGGTCAAAATCAACAATGAAGAGTCCCTACCTGTCTGCTCAATGTTGGGAGTTCCCCAAGGCTCTTCACTATCCCCAACCCTCTTCAATATCTACCTCCTCCCTCTCTGCCACCTCCTCACCAGTCTTAATCTAATTTTCTATCTGTACGCAGATGACGTACAAATTCTCTTACCAATCACCGACTCATTAAACAAAACCCTCGAGTTTTGGGACACCTGCCTCAATTCCATAAACAACCTTCTATCAAGCCTCAACTTGATCCTGAACACAAAAAAGATGGAATATCTTCTTATCTCACACGATGGCAATTTCACACAGCTTAACCCCCTTCCTGCAACCCTTCCCACATTCTCCTCCCAAGTCAGAAATTTGGGAGTCCTCATGGATAAACAACTTAACTTCAAATGCTTCATCAACAACACTACCAAGGACTGCTTTTTCAAACTCCAAGTTTTAAAACGACTTAGACCTCTCCTCCACTTCCACGACTTCCGTACAGTACTTCAGGCAATCATTTTCTCAAAAATAGACTATTGCAACTCTCTGCTGATCGGACTCCCCGCAAATACTATCAGGCCATTACAGATGGTGCAAAATGCCGCGGCCAGGATTCTAACCAGATCCAAAAAATGGGACCACATCACCCCCATCCTGAAAATCCTCCACTGGCTCCCTATCAATTACAGAATCCTGTTCAAAACTCTAACCATCACACACATAGCGATATTCAACATCACACCTCTGGATCTCAGGTTCCCTCTTAGACAGCACGTACCATCCAGGCCGGTAAGAGCAGCATATAAAGACACCCTCCAGGTTCCCTTTCTTAAAACAACTTCAGGAATGAGAGCCCTCTCAGCGTCTGGTCCAAAACACTGGAACTCTCTCCCTCTTGACCTACGGCTAGAACATTGCCCCGTTACTTTTAAGAAAAGACTCAAAACCTGGTTGTTCAATCAGGCCTTTTCCTTTTCAGATAATTCGTCTCAATTAAAACCTGCCCGCTCATGAGTAGTATTTTGACTCTTCCTATCATCTTATCAACTTATTCAAAAAATTTCATGTCCAGTTTTAGCTCCTCTACTTAGTTCCTATTGCCTTCACAACGGTTCACACACCTAATCACTACCCTTTTATCTACATGGTACAGGGACACCCTTATATGCCCCCCTGTTCCATGATATTATTTTGGTGCACTCCATAGTGGAGTCAACCACTAGTTCTTCTGTTTCGTAGTTAAAGATCTTAACCTCTGCCATCACGTGCGTATTATATTTATTCTCCCCGAGACACTGTTTGCTGTTTAAATGTTAAATGTTATCTGCTTGTTTTATTGGTTAATAATTTTATTATTCCTACTGGAATCCTTAACTCTTTGTAATTGTTCTCTTTTGAAGCTCTGTTAATTGTTCAATGTAATTGCTTTCATTTAATGAAGCACTGTTGCTGTTCTATGTAAACCGAACTGATTTGTAACCCCTTACAAGAATTTTCGGTATATAAAACTGTTAAATAAATAAATAAATCCCAGGATACTGAGGGAGCTCAGAGATGTGCTGGCGGGTCCGCTGTGTGACCTGTTCAATAGATCCCTAGAAACGGGAGCGGTGCCGAGTGATTGGAGAAGAGCGGTGGTGGTTCCATAGAGGAGGCCGGTTAGCCTCACCTCAGTGGTGGGAAAATTAAACGGAGAGACTACTGAAGGAAAGGAAAGTGATCTATCTGCAGACAGGAGGATTGCTGGACCCAAGGCAGCATGGATTCATCAGGGGAAGATCCTGTCAGATAAATCTGATTTTTTTGATTGAGTAACAAGAGAATTGGATCAAAGAAGAGCACGAGATGTGATTTATTTATTTATTTCGAGGCTTTTATATACCGAAGTATAGTGGGATGCCTTCACTCTGGTTTACAAGATAACAACTTAATACAATTTTATAACACTGGCACAACTTAATATACTGGTAACTGAGAAAGGGATATAGGAGAGAGGGAGCAACGAATACAAACTTGAAGGGAACATTTTACAACAAACATTAAAATCATAAAGTCTTTACTTGGATTTCAGCAAAGCTTTTGATACAATCCCACATAGAAGGCTTGTGAATAAAATGAGAAGTTTGGGAGTGAGTGTGGATTACAAACTGATGGAAGAATAGGGGACCGATTGTAAAGGTAAATGGAACCTGCTCTGAAAAGAGAATCGTGTTAAGTGCAGTGCCACAGGGACCGGTTCTGTTCAAAATCTTTGTGAGGGACATTGCGGAAGGGATAGAAGGTAAAATCTGCCTATTTGCAGATGATACTAAGATCTGTAGTACAGTGACACACCTGAAGGAGTAGAGAGAATGAAAAGTAATTTAAGAAAGCTGGAAGAGTGGTCAAAGATTTGGCAGCTGGGATTCAATGCCAAGAAGTGCATTTGGGTATTCCAAACGGGCTGTATGTGATGGGGGGGGGGGTGGTGGTGGTGAAAGAGTAATGCACACAGACCAAGAGAGAAATCTTGGGGTCATAGTGTCTGGAGATCTGAAGTCGGCGAAGCAATGTGCCGAGGAGATAGCTAAAGCCAGAAGAATGCTGGGCTGCATAGAGAGAGGAATAACCAGTAAGAAAAAGGAGGTGATTATCCCCTTGTACAGGTCCTTGGTGAGGCGTCACCTGGAGTACTGTGTTCAGTTCTGGAGTTTGTATGTCAAAGGAGACAGAGAAGGGCGAGCAAAATGGTGGGAGGTCTCCATCAAATGACTTATGAGGAGAGGCTGAAGGACCCTGGAGGAGAGGAGGTGCACGGGAGATAGGATACAGACCTTCAGATACCTGAAAGGGTTTATTAATGTACAATCAACAACAAACCTTTTCTGTTGGAAAAGAAACAGTAGAACTAGGGGTCATGAAATGAAACTTCAGGGACAAGAACTCAAAATTAACATCAGGAAATGTTTCTTCATGGAGAGGGTGGTGGATGCCTGGAATGTGCTTCCGGAGGAGGTGGTGAAGACAAAAACAGTGAAAGATTTCACAGGGGCGTGGGATAAACTCTGTGGATCCCTAAGAACTAGAGAACCGAAATGAAGAAAAGAGTACATTGGGGTAACCTGCTGTTGCGGCAGTTACTACCCTTAACCTAAATACTATTAATGAAACTCTATCATTGCTCTCTGCTTCAAAGGCAATGGGGTAACAGGGAATTGGATTTCAACAGCAACCAATGAGGACCCTGACTTTTACAGTCTGAGAAACTGATAAGCATGGGGGTAACCTGCATGGCGCAGCAGATTCTGGCATAAGCTTGCTGGGCAGACTGGATGGACCATTTGGTCCTTTTCTGCCATCATTTCTATGTTACTAGGATATTGAGGGGTGGAGGGGAGGGTGGCGTTGGCGAGCATTGCATATTTAAAATAAATAATTGTGTGGAAAGTCTTAGGAAAAATATTGACTTCCTGGGTCCAAATGTTCAGAATTTTCACAATTGAAAATTTGAATGACCAAATGTTCACCTGGGGTGTCAAATATGCTTGCATTAGCTCTGTACGTGAAACTCTATGTAAGGTGGTGAGACTGTGCCTAAAATATTATGTGAAGCTCTGTGTAAGATGATGAGATTGTATGTAAGATGTTAGGTGTGACTGTATGTAAGGTGGTGAGACTGTGCCTAAAATATTATGTGAAGCTCTGTGGAAGATGATGAGATTGTATGTAAGATGTTAGGTGTGACTGTATGTAAGGTGGTGAGACTGTGCCTAAAATATTATGTGAAGCTCTGTGGAAGATGATGAGATTGTATGTAAGATGTTAGGTGTGACTGTATGTAAGGTGGTGAGACTGTGCCTAAAATATTATGTGAAGCTCTGTGGAAGATGATGAGATTGTATGTAAGATGTTAGGTGTGACTGTATGTAAGGTGGTGAGACTGCAGAAGGAGAGATTATATGCAAGATGTTATATGTAACTTTACAAAGCTCAATCACTAAAACTAGCCTCAAAATACAATTATTCCAAGATGAAAAATATATCAAGACCAACAAAAATTTAAAAGATCTTGGTCATATATTTCAGTTCATCGAAGATACTAATTGTATATGTAGGACCTCCACTGTATCAGTAAATACTAAATATGTATGCTGAAATTCAACTGGTTCACTTTTTTGTTTTTTTAATGAATGCAAATAAGAATAAGAAGTTTCAGTTTTGTATGTCACAAAATCCTCAAAGTTAGTTACATATAGGTTAGCAGTGTCTGGGGCAAGCAGAAGCTTTGGCATTTAGCACTGACATTCTGCATACTCGTCCCAGATCTCATAGAGTCCCTACTTCTTTTTATGGGACTAATTGCCAAATTGGTATTGATGCACAATTATTTCTTGTTTGATTCCAAATTTTACCAACACATTCTCAGGGCTGCTATCGGTTGCCCCAGATAGTGCTAACCTATATGCAGCTAACTTTGAGGATTTATTCCTTAATGATTCTATATGGTTCCAGTCTTAAGCTATGGCGTGGATTTATAGTCAGCATTTTCTTTATTTGGACATCCAGTGTACAGCATTTAAGAGCATTTTTTGATTGGCTCAACAGCTTAGACAACCACCTAAAATGTTCTATGAATTTTCATCCTACTCAGATTTCTTTTTTGGACATTACTATTATCAAGGACAGGACAGAATTACAACTAATTATTTAGGAAAAGCACTGATCGTAATAATTTTTTGTCCTATTTGAGTTAGCATTCAAAGAAACTTGAAGACAGTTTATTTGTAAGTCAATTCCTTTGACTGAGGCGCATTTACTCTACAAGTGAGGAATACAAACTATAATCTGCTGACATGTTCCAATGGGTTTTACGAACTCCTAAAAAGAGCTCAAAAATTCCATCACGGTAAACACAAGTCGTGAAGAAAAGAGGAAAGTATTACTTCACTTGAAAATAATCGCTCCTGGAGCGATTATTTTCAAGTGAAGTAATACTTTCCAATGGTTTTTACAACATGGGTATCCTAGGACGATTATCAAGAAGGCTTATAAGAGAGCCTTATTTGCCAGTTATCATTCTACAAATCTAAAGACCACAATCCCCAACTTACTTGTGTCCTCTGGTAGAGATGGTGCCAATGATGTGGTAAATATTCTGTGATCACAATGGCATGCGTTATCATTACACCAGACTTTTGCAAAGCCTCCCAGGATATCGTTTTCACGGGGCCACAACATCAGGAACATAGTAATGCATTCCGACTTTGATCTTTTAAGCCGTGATCACCACCTTCAGTCGGACAAAGGTCATCACCGTTGTGGCAATTGCGATTATGTGCCTTACTTATTTTTTAGAAGCAACTTGGAGACATCCCCGATTCTGCCGTGTTATCAAACTAAAATTGCCTTTCACAGAGGGTAGTCTATCTTATACAGCATTCATATTGGTCGAACTAAAGAAGTATTAAGAATCAGACTAACTGAACCTTGGAGCTGTATCAGTACATCAAAATCATCGGCTCCCATGCTTTCATATTGTCAGCAATTCTCTCTCAGTTTTCAGGAATTAAAATGGACAATTCTTGAGCAACTTTGTTCACCTCAATTTTGGATTTTTCAATTATGATCTATAGCCCCTGAGGGTCTGGATTTTTTTTCAGTGTGGTTGGCTTACATCATTTCCTGTTTCTTCCTTAAATCCTTTGGTTTCCTCCATGTTTTGTAGAGATCTTTAAACGCTAAGCAATAGAAGGCCCATCCACGAGTAAGCTATTGAATGGAATATAATCCCCCTGAAGCAGGCTATCTTTGAAACAAGGATTCATGTCGGGGCTATCTTTAAGCTTAATACAAATATTACAAGCCAAGTATCGCTATTTATTCAAATGATCTTTTGCTCACTTTTATTGCTCTGGGATGCAGCATTTCTCTAGTATGTGACATACAAAACTGAAACTACTTATTCTTATTTGTATTCACTTAAAAAATTAAAAAACAAAAAAGTGGACCAGTTGAATTTCAGCATACATATTTAGAATTTGCCAAGCTGGGTCAGACCCAAGGGTCCATCAAACCCAGCATCCTGTTTCCAACAGAGGCCAATCCAGGCTACAAGTACCTGGCAAGTACCCAAACACTAAGAAGATCCCATGCTACTGATGCAATTAATAGCAGTGGCTATTCCCTAAGTAAACTTGATTAATAGCAGTTAATGGACTTCTCCTCCAAGAACTTATCCAAACCTTTTATGAACCCAGCTACACTAACTGCACTAACCACCTCCTCTGGCAACAAATTCCAGAGCTTAATTGTGCGTTGAGTGAAAAAGAATTTTCTCCGATTAGTCCTAAATGTGCTACTTGCTAACTTCATGGAATGCCCCCTAGTCCTTCTATTATTCGAAAGTGTAAATAACTGATTCACATCTACTCGTTCAAGACCTCTCATGATATTAAAGACCTCTATCATATCCCCCCTCAGCCGTCTCTTCTCCAAGCTGAACAGCCCTAACCTCTTCAGCCTTTCCTCATAGGGGAGCTGTTCCATCCCCTTTATCATTTTGGTTGCCCTTCTCTGTACCTTTTCCATCGCAAGTATATCTTTTTTGAGATGCAGCGACCAGAACTGTACACAATATTCAAGGTGCGGTCTCACCATGGAGCAATATAGAGGCATTATGACATTTTCCGTTTTATTAACCATTCCCTTCCTAATAATTCCAAACATTCTGTTTGCTTTTCTGACTGCTGCAGCACACTGAGCAGACGATTTTAAAGTATTATCCGCTATGATGCCTAGATTTTTTTCCTGGGTAGTAGTTCCTAATATGGAACCTAACATCGTGTAACTACAGCAAGGGTTATTTTTCCCTATCTGCAACACCTTGCACTTGTCCACATTAAATTTCATCTGCTATTTGGATGCCAATCGTCCAGTCTTGCAAGGTCCTCCTGTAATGTATTACAACCTGCTTGTGTTTTAACTACTCTGAATAATTTTGTATCATCCGCAAATTTGATAACCTCACTCGTTGTATTCCTTTTCAGATCATTTATATATATATATATATATATATATTGAAAAGCACTGGTCCAAGTGCAGATCCCTGAGTCACTCCACTGTTTACCCTTTTCCACTGAGAAAATTGACCATTTAATCCTACTCTCTGTTTCCTATCTTTTAACCAGTTTGTAATTGATGAAAAGGACATCACCTCCTATCCCGTGACTTTTTCGTTTTCTTAGAAGCCTCTCATGAGGGACTTTGTCAAACGCCTTCCGAAAATCCAAATACACTACATCTACCGGTTCACCTTTATCCACGTTTATTAACCCCTTCAAAAAATGAAGCAGATTTGTTAGGCAAGACTTCCCTTGGGTAAATCCATGTTGACTGTGTTCATTCACATATAAGAATGTTTCAGTTTACTTAAGAACTATAGTATGTACATCAAATATTCTTATACTACTGTACATAAATACACAGTCTGACCTATATATAATCTCTCTACATAATAAGACAGGCCAAAAGAGAATTTTTAAAGAAGGCTGCCAGATAAGCAAAAACTCAGAATAAAATATTTTTCAAGTATATTCAAAGTAAGAAGCCTATGAGTGAGTCGGTTGGATCACTAGATGAGCAAGGGGTAAAAGAAGCAATCAAAGGAGACAAGACCATAGCAGAAAAACTAAATCCATTCTTTGCTTCAGTCTTTACCCAGGAGGGTGTTGGGGAGATACCTATGTCAGAAGCACTCTTTGAGGGTGATGATTCAGAGGAACTAAATCAAATCATGGTGAACTGGGAAGATGCACTAGAGCAAATTGGCAAACTAGAGTAACAAGTCACCAGGCCTGGATGGTACACCCCAGAGTTCTGAAAGTACTAAAATATTAAATTGTGGCCAATGTAATGCCAGATGTGATCTGGGAAACTACAGACTGGTGAGCCTGATGTCAGTGCCAAGAAAGATGGTAAAAGCTATTCTGAAAAACAAAATTACTGGCCATCTGGATTGACACAGACTAATGGGGCAGAGCCAACATGAATTTAACTTACAAATCTGCTAGATTGTTTTGAAGGGTTTAATGAGCTTGTAGACAAGGGTGAGCCAGCTGATATAATGTATTTGGATTTTCAAAGAGACTTCTCAGAAAGCTGAAAAGTCATGGGATAGGAAGCAATGTCCTGTTGTGGATTGGTAACCGGTTAAAAGATAGGAAACAGAGAGTAGGACTGAATGGTCGTTTCTCTCAATGGAGAAAGGTGAATAGTGGAGTGCCCCAGTCATCTGTATTGGGACTAGTGTTTATTTTTTTTATACTTCACCTTCATTCATTTATAATGAAAATAGCAAGAAAACCCTTGCACAGATATTTTAAAAGGTGCTCACAAGAAACATAATCCACTTAAAGAAAACAAAATTCCAACAGAGCAACCCCAATTTCAAACTCACAATATTAGGAAGCCAATACCACAATCGCAAGGAAACAAAAGCAAAGTGGCCAACCAGTAATTAAGGAGTAATGCATAGGCCATGAGAAATAACCTAAGGCTCCTGTAACATTACTTGACCCCGTAGAAACAATTTTTGTCACTCAGGAGAAACGTTAGTTGACTTGGCTCAAATAATATATAAAATACTGGGACATTTAAGAAGAAACGTAGACCCAAGCTGAACAACTCTAAGCCTCATCAGCAAGGACTGGGTCGTCTTCCTTCGAGTCACTTTTGCCACATCTGGAAAGATCCTAACTTGACATTGGGGAGATGTTCCACTCCATGGCTGCAGAATGATTTCATGAGCCAGAGCTTGTCTCTAGCTGTGCCTGAGGCACATGCAACTATCAATGAGGATGGTTTGGCAAAGTCCTATCAGATGACTCCAAACTCATAGTAACATAGTAATGACGGTAGAAAAAGACCAAAATGGTCCATCTAGTCTGCCCAGCAAGCTTCCCAAGTAGTAACTGCTGCTCCATGCAGGTTATCCCCACGTTTCTCTTAAGGGTAGTAACTGCCGCTCCGTGCAGGTTATCCCCACGTTTCTCTTAAGGGTAGTAACTGCCGCTCCATGCAGGTTACCCCCAAGTTTCTGTTAAGGGTAGTAACTGCCGCTCCATGCAGGTTATCCCCACGTTTCTCTTAAGGGTAGTAACTGCCGCTCCATGCAGGTTATCCCCACGTTTCTCTTAAGGGTAGTAACTGCCGCTCCGTGCAGGTTACCCCCATGTTTCTGTTAAGGGTAGTAACTGCCGCTCCGTGCAGGTTACCATGTTTCTGTTAAGGGTAGTAACTGCCGCTCCGTGCAGGTTACCCCCATGTTTCTCTTAAGGGCAGTAACTGCCGCTCCATGCAGGTTACCCCCAAGTTTCTGTTAAGGGCAGTAACTGCCACTCCGTGCAGGTTACCCCCAAGTTTCTGTTAAGGGCAGTAACTGCCACTCCGTGCAGGTTACCCCCATGTTTCTGTTAAGGGTAGTAACTGCCGCTCCGTGCAGGTTACCCCCAAGTTTCTGTTAAGGGTAGTAACTGCCGCTCCGTGCAGGTTACCCCCAAGTTTCTGTTAAGGGTAGTAACTGCCGCTCCGTGCAGGTTACCCCATGTTTCTCTTAGATTTAGCTTTTATTGTTTATTCATCGGAAACTGGTGACAAATCACATGGAGGGTCCACACTTTCCTCTGTCCTAAATGGTGGAAGGTAAAAAATCCTTGCCACTGATAAAAAAAAAATTGTTACAGAACTTTCAAAATCTCTCTTAAACATATCCAATAAGGTGACTATGAGTAACCGAGGAAAATTAATAAAACACCTGCAGGAATTTTCCAACTCGATTGCTAAATTAAGATTATATGTAATTACTGCTTCGAGTCCCCTCCATCTGCTCGGCACAATTATCAATATTAATCAAGCATTCCACAACAAATCCCCAATACTATTTTCTATAACCACATTTTCCGCAGTAACTGTGGATATCTATTAGAGCTTTGCCTTACACAGTATAGCCTTCCAAATTTCCTCCAACATAAATGTATCTGACCTTTCCAACGAAAATTCTGATCCTTCACCCAGGAAAGGAACAAGAGAAGTAACATGCACCTGGTATCCATGTAAATAATATAAGAACATGCCATACTGGGTCAGACCAAGGGTCCGTCAAGCCCAGCATCCTGTTTCCAACAGTGGCCAATCCAGGCCATAAGAACCTGGCAAGTGCCCAAAAACTAAGTCTATTCCATGTTACTGTTGCTAGTAATAGCAGGGTCTATTTTCTAAGTCAACTTAATTAATAGCAGGTAATGGACTTCTCCTCCAAGAACTTAACCAATCCTTTTTTAAACACAGCTACAGTATACTAACTACACTAACCACATCCTCTGGCAACAAATTCCAGAGCTTAACTGTGCGTTGACTGAAAAAGTATTTTCTCTGATTTGTTTTAAATGTGCTACTTGCTATCTTTAATCACACTAACCCTCCTCAACTCCCAATCCCTGTCAAAAAAATCTCACTTGCTCAATGACTACCTACTGGACACCCAACCGGACCTGTGTGCTATCACTGAAACATGGTTGAAAAACACGGATACACCCCTAATCAACCAATTACCAACACAACTATATGACTTTTTCTCTATCCCCAGAACTAAAAAAAGAGGGGAAGGATTACTCCTAGCCGCAAAAAAAAGAACTAAGACTAGCCCAGCACGCAATTAAAACTTCGACCAAACTTGAAATCAGACTATTCAAATCCACCCAGCTCCAAATCTGTCTCATCTATGCCCCGCCTGGGCTCCTAGACTCCGACCCATCGCCTCTCATAGAACTTGTAGCTAAACACATCAATACCAACTCACCAGCGATCCTGCTAGGAGACTTCAACATTCATGTTGACTCCCCATCTCCCTCCGCCAACTGTGAAGCCCTCCTCTCTTCCTTCTTGGCCATGGGCTTCAAACAAATTATTAACAAACCCACACACAAAGCAGGACACACACTAGACTTAATATTCACATATGATCCGATCTCGCCCACTTCTCTTCCTTCCTGTACCCCCATCCCCTGGTCAGATCACTCGATGATAGAAACTGAACTATCCATAAAGAAAAAACCGACCACCAACATCCTTAAATCCTCGATCCAATTCAGAAAACCATGCTCCATGGAAGCCCTCAGCAACACTCTCACCAAGGACCTAACTAACCTGGACCTCACAAATGCGGACACTGCCATGAACTCTTGGTTAACTATCACCCGCTCCCTCTCTGCCACCTACTCTCAAACCTAAAACTTACATTCTATATATACGCAGATGATGTTCAAATTGTAATCCCCATATCCAACTCACTGGACTCAACACTCAGGTTATGGAACTCTCACCTGCAAACGATCAACCATCACCTTTCAAGCCTCAACCTAGTGCTCAACACTTCCAAGACAGAACTTTTGCTAATCACTCCAGAAGGCAGTCCCTTCCATCACCAATCGCAAGCTAACTTACAAATATCCCACGCCATAGATCTTGGAGTCATAATTGACAGTCACTTGAACCTAAAGCAGTTTATAAAACACACTACAAAGGAGTGCTTCTACAAGTTACAAGTACTCAAAAAACTCAAACCGCTCCTATTCCATTACGATTTCAGATCCGACCTCCAAGCCATTCTGTTCTCCAAGATTGACTACTGCAATTCCATCTTGCAAGGTCTCCTGGCCTCTACTATAAAACCTTTCCAGTTGCTCCAAAATGCAGCGGCGAGAATTTTGACGAATACCAATCGGAGAGCGCATATCTCTCCCATTCTAAAAGATCTTCATTGGCTCCCAGTAAATTTCAGGATTCTCCATAAATCACTCACAATTATCCATAAAAATATTCACCATCAGACCCTTCTTGATCTGCTACACCCTCTCAAATTGCACTCAACGGCCAGACCCTTAAGGGATGCCTACAAGGGATCCTTACATGTTCCTCCAATCAAAGTTGTACACCACTCAAACATCAGAGACCGGTCATTCTCTATCACAGGTCCCTCCATACCTCCGGACCTTAGGCAGGAAACTTGTCTACTAACTTTTAAAAAGAAACTAAAGACATGGCTGTTCTGCCGAGCCTTCTCCACTACAAGCCCCACAGCCTGACTTAGAATTGTTCCATCACTTATGTAAATAAACAATCGCTAAATCACGTTTACAAGCTATCATGAGGTCGGCTCCTTGCCTCCCTCCCATGCATATAGTACTTTATCCTCGTTCTCCCTTTCTTTATTTCCTACTCCCAGTTAAGGCATCCTTGTTATAATGTAACTTTATGCTCCTTTAAATTGTCTCTTGTTAATTGGTTAGTTATAGTTACTGCTTAGTTCTATGTAAACCGAGTTGATTTGATTTGTATCAAGAAAGTCGGTATATAAAAGCCTTCAATAAATAAATGCTCTACGATTTTGATCTTTAGAATAATTTTCACTATTTTTCCCAGCACTGAAGTCAGGCTCACTGGTCTATAGTTTCCCAGATCACCCCTGGAGTGCTTTTAAATATTGGGGTTACATTGGCCACCCTCCAGTCATAATGGATGATTTTAATGATAGGTTACAAATTTTAACTAATAGATCTGAAATTTCATTTTTTAGTTCCTTCAGAACCCTAGGATGCATACCATCCGGTCCAGGTGATTTGCTACTCTTTAGTTTGTCAGTCTGGCCTACTACATCTTCCAGGTTCACAGTGATTTGTTTCAATTCATCTGACTCATCACCCCTGAAAACCATTTCCAGAAGCAGTATCTTACCAACATTCTCATTAGTAAACACAGAAGAAAAGAATTCATTTAGTCTTTTTGCAATGGCCTTATCTTCCCTAAGAGCCCTTTTAGTTCCTTGGTCATCTAATGGTCCAACCGACTCCCTCACAGACTTCTTGCTTCGGATATATTTTTAAAAGTTTTTATTATGAGTTTTTGCCTCTACAGCCAACTTCATTTCAAATTCTCTCTTCGCCTGTCTTATCAATGTATTACACTTAACTTGACAATGCTTATGGTTTTTCCTATTTTCTTCAGATGGATCCTTCTTCCAATTTTTGAAGGATGTTTTTCTGGCTAAAAAAACCTCTTTCACCTCACCTTTTAACCATGTCGGTAATTGTTTTGCCTTCCTTCCACCTTTCTTAATGCGTGGAATACATCTGGACTGCGCCTCTAGAATTGTATTTTTAAATAATGTCCATGCCTGTTGAACACTTTTAACCTCATTTTATCAAAGTTTCCCTTTTGAAAATTTAGTGTTAGAGCTGTGGATTTACATATTGGATTTACATATTGTCCCCCTTCCAGTCCCTTCTCTCTCGCCAAATCTTGTGTTCCTCTAAGAATCAAATCTAAAATAGCTCCCTCTCTCGTTGGTTCCAGAACCAATTGCTCCATGAAGCAGTCATTTATTACATCTAGAAACTTGTGTCTCTAGCAAGTCCTGATGTTACATTTACCCAGTCAATATTGGGGTAATTGAAATCTCCCATTATTATTGCACTGCCAAACTGGTTTGCTTCCCTGATTTCTCTTAGCATTTCATCATCTGTCTGATCATATTGTCCAGGTGGACGATAGTATACTCCTATCACTATACTCTTACCCAACACACATGGGATTTCTACCCATATAGATTCTACTGAGCATTTAGTCTCTTGTATGATCTTTATCCTGTTGGACTCTATACCCTCCCGGACATAAAGTGCCACACTCCCACCAAGTTGATCCTCCCTATCATTGCGATATAATTTGTACCCTGATATAGCACTGTCCCATTGGTTATCCTCCTTCCCCCAAGTCTGTGATGCCAATTATGTCACTCATCATTTGCTGCTATACACTCTAACTCTCCCATCTTACTTCTTAGACTTCTGGCATTGGCATACAGACATTTCAAAGTGTGGTTTTTGCTTGTTTTAACAACCTGCTTTTCAGTTGTTTGGGATAATTTGGAAATCATTAGCTTTGGTGATTTTTTACATATAGGCACATGAACTATGTTTGCTTTTTCTCTGTTGGGATGCCCAAACTCTCCTGTTTCATTAGTATCCATCAAGGATACATTTCTCCGAACCATGCCCTGCTGAGTGACTGTTGGCTTTCCCCCTTGTTCTGGTTTAAAACCTTTAGAATTCAGGATCTTCTGCCAAGTTTCATCCCTCCAGGCTCCAGTAGGGAGAAGATCTTTTCAGTCACTGCAGCCACTTGCCCTGTGCTCGAGGCTTCTCTTCCAGCATCACACTATGACGACATCTCCAAGTCCTGGGCAAGGCGCACTATTGCTGGGTCCTCCGGAGGAGTCAGGGGATCTTCCAAACCACTCAATGGAGCAGCTCCCAAAAAAGAACCCTGCGCCGCCAACTGCAGAATGAAGGAATCCACAGGAGCAGAGGTTAAAGAGTCTGAGGATATAACAGGGATAGCAAAGACCCTTCCCGTCCTCTTCCCAATTACTGCCAAATAGGAGCGACAAGGAACATTACTTCCTATACTGAGACCATCTTGGGTCCCGTAAAACACTGCTTTATATTTTTCTAACTGATCTGGAAAAGGGAGCGAGGTGATCAAATTCGCAGACGACACAAAATTATTTGTTAGATCATGAATTGATTGTGAGGAATTGCAAGAGGACCTTGAGAGACTGGGGTTTGGGCATCTAAATGGCAGATAACTTTTAATACGGACAAGTGCAAAGTGATGCACATAGGCAACAATAATCCAAACTAAAGGTCCATGATGTGGGTAAAGGACTTTGGAGTCATTGTGGTCAATACATTGAAATCCTCAACCCAGTGTGCGGCAGCAGTCAATAAAGCAACTAGAATGTAAGGACTTTTAAGGAAAGGAATGGAAAATAAAACAGAAGATATCATAATGCATCTGAATTGATCTATGGTGTAACTGCACCATGAGTATTGTGTGCACTTCTGGTCACCCCATCTCAAAAACAATATATCAGAGCTAGAAAAGTTACAGAGAAAGGCAAGAAAAAGGATATGGGGGCAAGAACAGCTCCCCTGTGAGGAAAGGCTAAACAGCCTGGAGAAGAGTTGTCTGAGGGAAGATATGATAGGAAGGTCTATGAAATCAAGAGTGGGGTGGAATGGGTAGATAGGGAATGGTTATTTACCCTTTCAAATAGTACTAGGACTAAGGGACACTCCATGAATCTAGTAAGTAGCACATTTAAAACAAATCAGAGAAAGTATTTTTTTTCACTCAGCTCACAATCAAGCTGTGAAATTTGCTGCAAGAGGATGTGGTCAAGGCATCTAACATAGCTGGGTTTTAAAAGGAGTTTGAACAAGTTCCTGGAGGAATAGTCCATAAACCATTGTTAACCACGTAGATTTTGGATTTACTCTTTGGGATGTGCCAGGTACATGTGACCCAGACTGGCCACCGTCAGAGACAGGGTGCTGGACTCAATGGACCTTAGTCTGACCCAGCGTGGCGCTTCTTCTGTCTTTATGTCAGTGATATAACATACACATTGCACATTCACTTACTGGCCTTTATATAATCACTCTATACAGTGAGGCGGATACAGAATTCCAAAACCATAAAGCAGCAGAGCATTTATAGGCAATGCCTAGACAAAGTCATTTATTTAAAACTTGTTTTAAACTTTGTTTAAAAATTATTTTCTCAAAACTCGACTACTGCAACTCCCTCCTCCTTGGACTTCCGGAAATCCACATCAAGCCTCTCCAAGTCCTACAAAACGCCGCCGCCAGAATCATCACCAACCACAGTAAATCCTCACACATCACTCCCACTCTCAAAGACCTCCACTGGCTGCCCATCACACAAAGAATCCAGTATAAAACACTCACCCTTATACACAAAAAAATAAACAACAACAAAATGGTCTGGCTAAACAACACCATCCAACCATATATCACACAAAGAACTCTCAGATCCTCCAACTCAGGTCTCCTCTCCATCCCAAATCTCAAAAATGCTCACCTCAATGCAACATGCAAACGAGCCATTTCAACTGCTGGCCCTATCCTGTGGAACTCCCTCCCCACACTTCTCAGAAACGAACCCTCACCCCAAGTCTTTAAAAAACAGCTCAAAACATGGCTGTTCTTAAAAGCCTTCCCTCCTGAACCCCAACATCCTAAAATACATGTTCTTGAAAGCCTCTCCGCTTGACTACTACCCTGCACTAACGCATAACCCCCCCTCCCCCCCCTTCACCTCCCCTCCCCCCTCTACTCGTAACCAAATCATATTGTACATTTTGTATAGAGGCTATATTGTACATTTTGTATATAGGCTATAGGCCTCTATACCCACATTTAAGTATATTCAGCTGTTACAATGTTTCTTGTATTAATTGTTTAATTAATTATCTTGTTACAATGTAAAATAGGGCAGTTCTCGCCCTATTCAACCTGTTATCTGGAAACCGATGTGATATTTCGATCGAATGTCGGTATACAAAAGAAATAAATAAATAAATACATTGTTTCTATCCCACTTTTCTCTCAAAATTCAGTAGTTAGAAAATCAGTTATCACACCCTGGAATAATTTGAGAATGAAGGTGTTGTGTGTCGTCGCCCCCCCCCAAACTCTCAGGCCACCCCTAAGTTCAAGATGAACACACTCTGCCCCCTCCTCCCAAACTATGCCCCCACCCCAGATCTAACCTCAGAATTAAGTTACTGACCCCCTCCCTCCAAACTCTCCCCCCACCCCAGATCTAACCTCAGAATGAAAGCACAGTGTCCCCCTCCCCCAAAGAAACTCACTCCACTTCAGCACTGAAAAAAGGCAACTGTGATCCCTCTTCCTTCCCCCAACCTCTTCCCCCACCCCAGGTCTAATCTCAGAATGAAAGCACAGTGTCCCCCTCCTCCCAAACTCTCCCCCCACCCCAGGTCTAACCTCAGAATGAAAGCACCGTGTCCCCCTCCTCCCAAACTCTCCCCCCACCCCAGATCTAACCTCAGAATGAAAGCACAGTGTCCCCCTCCTCCCAAACTCTCCCCCCACCCCAGGTCTAATCTCAGAATGAAAGCACAGTGTCCCCCTCCTCCCAAACTCTCCCCCCACCCCAGATCTAACCTCAGAATGAAAGCACTGTGCCCCCTCCTCCCAAACTCTCCCCCCACCCCAGATCTAACCTCAGAATGAAAGCACAGTGTCCCCCTCCTCCCAAACTCTACCCCCACCCCAGGTCTAACCTCAGAATGAAAGCACTGTGCCCCCTCCTCCCAAACTCTCCCCCCACCCCAGATCTAACCTCAGAATGAAAGCACAGTGTCCCCCTCCTCCCAAACTATGCCCCCACCCCAGATCTAACCTCAGAATTAAGTTACTGACCCCCTCCCTCCAAACTCTCCCCCCACCCCAGATCTAACCTCAGAATGAAAGCACTGTGCCCCCTCCTCCCAAACTCTCCCCCCACCCCAGATCTAACCTCAGAATGAAAGCACAGTGTCCCCCTCCTCCCAAACTCTACCCCCACCCCAGGTCTAACCTCAGAATGAAAGCACTGTGCCCCCTCCTCCCAAACTCTCCCCCCACCCCAGATCTAACCTCAGAATGAAAGCACAGTGTCCCCCTCCTCCCAAACTCTACCCCCACCCCAGGTCTAACCTCAGAATGAAAGCACTGTGCCCCCTCCTCCCAAACTCTCCCCCCCACCCCAGGTCAAACCTCAGAATGAAAGCACCGTGTCCCCCTCCTCCCAAACTCTCCCCCCACCCCAGGTCAAACCTCAGAATGAAAGCACTGTGCCCCCTCCTCCCAAACTCTCCCCCCACCCCAGATCTAACCTCAGAATGAAAGCACCGTGTCCCCCTCCTCCCAAACTCTCCCCCCACCCCAGGTCAAACCTCAGAATGAAAGCACCGTGTCCCCCTCCTCCCAAACTCTCCCCCCACCCCAGGTCAAACCTCAGAATGAAAGCACCGTGTCCCCCTCCTCCCAAACTCTCCCCCCACCCCAGGTCAAACCTCAGAATGAAAGCACTGTGCCCCCTCCTCCCAAACTCTCCCCCCACCCCAGGTCAAACCTCAGAATGAAAGCACCGTGTCCCCCTCCTCAGAATGAAGGCACTTTTACACCACATCCAGCCCTGGAGTCGGGATGCACCCTCCTGTCTGCCAGGCACACACACTTCTGTATCCGCTGGGATCGCTGCCAGCAGTATGGGCCCTCATCTCCAGCATTAGGTGGAATCATTGGGCAGGACCTGTCTCCCCTGCACCCAGGAAGGGCCCAGCAGCATTGCAGGCGTCCCCGCCGGGCAGAACCCCCCACTCCTCCCCGCGATCTGCGTCCACCCAGGCACACTTCCCCTGCACACCTCCGTATGCATCCTGCCTGCTTCCTGCCACGGTGCACCGAGAGCGCGAGAGCCCTACCTGCTGGAATCCCGGGGCCCAGCCTGCCGTCTCGCGGCCACATCCACGGCCAGGGCTCATCTGCCAAGTCTGCTCCTCCCTCTTACATCAGTCTGCCCTGCCCAGACCTGGCTCCGGCACTACAACAAAGCAGCCCAGGCAGGCACTGTCTGCAAAGAGCAGCAGTCTCCACCCCGGCAATGCAGCAGAGCCTCCCCGCCAAGGCACTGTCTGCAAAGTACTCCAGAGCCTTAACCAGCAAGGGCAGGTTTTCACTCCTAAAAAGATGGAGATGGCAGAAACTGACCCCCCTCCCCGGCCCCGCCTAAGGATTTTAGGAAGGTTTCTTAAGGAAGTGAAAGTACCTATTGACTTCACTTTCTCTCTCTGGCTATGTGTCAGGGAGGTTCTGAGTGAAAGGATTTGATGGAAATTTGATGGGAAAACTCCCACACTGGGATGTAAAAATGATACTGTGGGAGTGTGCCGGGGGGGGGGGGGGTTTGCAGGGTACAATTGCCAGCTGTAATAATCGGAGTGGAATAATCGCACTGATTTCTATAGGGGCTTCATATCACACTGCTGCCACCACAGGGAGCGCTGCTGCTGCAGGAGGTCCAGGGAGCGCTGCTGCTGCAGGAGGCACAGGGAGTGATGCTGCTGCGGCAGGAGGTACAGGGAGCGCTGCTGCCGCAGGAGGTACAGGGAGTGTTGCTGCAGGAGGTACAGGTAGCGCTGCTGCCGCAGGAGGTACAGAGAGCGCTGCTGCCGCAGGAGGCACAGGGAGTGATGCTGCCGCAGGAGATACAGGGAGTGCTGCTGCTGCAGGAGATACAGGGAATGATGCTGCTTGAGGAGGCACAGGGAGTGATGCTGCTGCAGGAGGTACAGGGAGAGCTGCTGCAGGAGATACAGGGAGTGATGCTGCTGCAGGAGGTACAGGGAGCGCTGCTGCTGCAGGAGGCACAGGGAGTGATGCTGCTGCAGGAGGTACAGGGAGTGATGCTGCTGCAGGAGATACAGGGAGCGCTGCTGCTGCAGGAGGTACAGGGAGTGTTGCTGCTGCAGGAGGCACAGGGAGTGATGCTGCTTCTGCAGGAGGCACAGGGAGTGATGCTGCTGCTGCAGGAGGTACCAGGGAGCGCTGCTGCTGCAGGAGGTACAGGGAGTGATGCTGCCACAGGAGGTACAGGGAGCGATGCTGCCGCAGGAGGCACAGGGAGTGATGCTGCTGCAGGAGGTACAGGGAGTGATGCTGCAGCTGCAGGAGGTACCAGGGAGTGCTGCTGCTGCAGGAGGTACAGGGAGTGCTGCTGCTGCTGCAGGAGGTACAGGGAGCGATGCTGCTGCTGCTGCTGCAGGAGGTACAGGGAGTGATGCTGCTGCTGCAGGAGGTACCAGGGAGCGCTGCTGCCGCAGGAGGTACCAGAGAGTGATGCTGCTGCAGAAGATCCAAAGAGCACTGCTGCCATTCCTGGAGACACAGGGAGTGCAACTGCTACAGGGGTATCCAGCACTACAGCAAGCTTAGGAGACACAGGGAGCGCTGCCGCAGGAGGTACAGGGAGCGCTGCTGCCACAGGAGGTACAGGGAGTGATGTTGCCGCAGGAGGTACAGGGAGCGCTGCTGCCACAGGAGGTACAGGGAATGATACTGCCGCAGGAGGTACAGGGAGTGATGCTGCTGCCGCAGGTACAGGGAGCGCTGCTGCCGCAGGAGGTACAGGGAGCAATGCTGCTGCAGGAGGTACAGGGAGCGCTGCTGCCGCAGGAGGTACCAGAGAGTGATGCTGCTGCAGAAGATGCAAAGAGCACTGCTGCCATTCCTGGAGACACAGGGAGTGCAACTGCTACAGGGGTATCCAGCACTACGGCAAGCTTAGGAGACACAGGGAGCGTTGCTGCTGCTGCTACCATGGGTGATACAGGGAGCACCACCACTGCAGGAGGTGCTGCTGCAGGAGACACAGGAAGCGCTGCTGCTACCATGGGTGATAGAGGGAGCACCACCACTGCAGGAGGTGCTGCTGCAGGAGACACAGGAAGCGCTGCTGCTGCTGCTGCTGCTACCATGGGTGATACAGGGAGCACCACCACTGCAGGAGGTGCTGCTGCTGGAGACACAGGAAGCGCTGCTGCTGCTGCTACCATGGGTGATACAGGGAGCACCACCACTGCAGGAGGTGCTGCTGCAGGAGACACAGGAAGCGCTGCTGCTACCATGGGTGATACAGGGAGCACCACCACTGCAGGAGGTGCTGCTGCAGGAGACACATGAAGTGCTGCTGCTGCTACCATGGGTGATACAGGGAGCACCACCACTGCAGGAGGTGCTGCTGCAGGAGACACAGGAAGCACTGCTGCTACCATGGGTGATACAGGGAGCACCACCACTGCAGGAGGTGCTGCTGCAGGAGACACAGGAAGCGCTGCTGCTACCATGGGTGATACAGAGAGCACCACCACTGCAGGAGGTGCTGCTGCAGGAGACACAGGAAGCGCTGCTGCTACCATGGGTGATACAGGGAGCACCACCACTGCAGGAGGTGCTGCTGCAGGAGACACAGGAAGCGCTGCTGCTACCATGGGTGATACAGGGAGCACCACCACTGCAGGAGGTGCTGCTGCAGAAGACACAGGAAGCGCTGCTGCTGCTGCTACCATGGGTGATACAGGGAGCACCACCACTGCAGGAGGTGCTGCTGCTTAAGACACAGGAAGCGCTGCTGCTGCTGCTACCATGGGTGATACAGGGAGCACCACCACTGCAGGAGGTGCTGCTGCAGGAGACACAGGAAGCGCTGCTGCTGCTGCTGCTACCATGGGTGATACAGGGAGCACCACCACTGCAGGAGGTGCTGCTGCAGGAGACACAGGAAGCGCTGCTGCTGCTGCTACCATGGGTGATACAGGGAGCACCACCACTGCAGGAGGTGCTGCTGCAGGAGACACAGGAAGCGCTGCTGCTACCATGGGTGATACAGGGAGCACCACCACTGCAGGAGGTGCTGCTGCAGGAGACACAGGAAGCGCTGCTGCTACCATGGGTGATACAGGGAGCACCACCACTGCAGGAGGTGCTGCTGCAGGAGACACAGGAAGCGCTGCTGCTACCATGGGTGATACAGGGAGCACCACCACTGCAGGAGGTGCTGCTGCGGGAGGTGTAAAGTACAGCTTGGCTGGTGCTGTTTCTTCTCTGAACTTCCAGTACAGGCAGTGATACATGGGGTCCTGTGAAATCTACTCACTGCTTATTGGAAACAGCTTAGGATGGGCTTAGCTACATCATAGCCACCCTTCCTCCATGAAATATAAACTTTATTGAGGAGGATATCTTTCCCCCAGCTTAAACCAAAGCTGGGGAAGAACCTCTCTAATGCAGTGAGTAATGTTCATAAAGGAGGTTCAAGGTATGGCTAATAATCCATGAGGTACATTTCTGCATAGTGTAATTTCTCTTTGGTTCAAACAAGATTTCATGTGGAATTTATCCTCATTTTTTGGTCCAGTCAGATGTTCTAGGTTCACCCCCCCCCCCCCCCCCCACCCCATAATGAACACAGAACCGACTCTTTTATCAATGAACATGAAACCCACCCTCCAATAATGAACACAGAACCCACCTTCTAATCAATGAACATGAAACCCACCCTCCAATAATGAACACAGAGCCCACCTTCTACTCAATGAACATGAAACCCACCCTCCAATAATGAACACAGAACCCACCTTCTAATCAATGAACATGAAACCCACCCTCCAATAATGAACACAGAACCCACCATCTACTCAATGAACATGAAACCCACCCTCCAATAATGAACACAGAGCCCACCTTCTACTCAATGAACATGAAACCCATCCTCCAATAATGAACACAGAGCCACCATCTAATCAATGAACATGAAACCCACCCTCCAATAATGAACACAGAGCCCACCTTCTACTCAATGAACATGATCCCACCCTCCAATAATGAACACAGAGCCCACCTTCTACTCAATGAACATGAAACCCACCCTCCAATAATGAACACAGAGCCACCATCTAATCAATGAACATGAAACCCACCCTCCAATAATGAACACAGAACCCACCTTCTAATCAATGAACATGAAACCCACCCTCCAATAATGAACACAGAGCCCACCTTCTACTCAATGAACATGATCCCACCCTCCATTAATGAACAGAGCCACCATCTAATCAATGAACATGAAATCCACCCTCCAAAAATGAACACAGAGCCCACTTTCTAATCAATGAACATGATCCCACCCTCCAATAATGAACACAGAGCCCACTTTCTAATCAATGAACATGAAACCCACCCTCCAATAATGAACACAGAGCCCACCTTCTACTCAATGAACATGAAACCCACCCTCCAATAATGAACACAGAACCCACCTTCTAATCAATGAACATGAAACCCACCCTCCAATAATGAACACAGAACCCACCATCTACTCAATGAACATGAAACCCACCCTCCAATAATGAACACAGAGCCCACCTTCTACTCAATGAACATGAAACCCATCCTCCAATAATGAACACAGAGCCACCATCTAATCAATGAACATGAAACCCACCCTCCAATAATGAACACAGAGCCCACCTTCTACTCAATGAACATGATCCCACCCTCCAATAATGAACACAGAGCCCACCTTCTACTCAATGAACATGAAACCCACCCTCCAATAATGAACACAGAGCCCACCTTCTACTCAATGAACATGAAACCCATCCTCCAATAATGAACACAGAGCCACCATCTAATCAATGAACATGAAACCCACCCTCCAATAATGAACACAGAGCCCACCTTCTACTCAATGAACATGATCCCACCCTCCAATAATGAACACAGAGCCCACCTTCTACTCAATGAACATGAAACCCACCCTCCAATAATGAACACAGAGCCACCATCTAATCAATGAACATGAAACCCACCCTCCAATAATGAACACAGAACCCACCTTCTAATCAATGAACATGAAACCCACCCTCCAATAATGAACACAGAGCCCACCTTCTACTCAATGAACATGATCCCACCCTCCATTAATGAACAGAGCCACCATCTAATCAATGAACATGAAATCCACCCTCCAAAAATGAACACAGAGCCCACTTTCTAATCAATGAACATGATCCCACCCTCCAATAATGAACACAGAGCCCACTTTCTAATCAATGAACATGAAACCCACCCTCCAATAATGAACACAGAGCCCACCTTCTACTCAATGAACATGAAACCCACCCTCCAATAATGAACACAGAACCCACCTTCTAATCAATGAACATGAAACCCACCCTCCAATAATGAACACAGAACCCACCATCTACTCAATGAACATGAAACCCACCCTCCAATAATGAACACAGAGCCCACCTTCTACTCAATGAACATGAAACCCACCCTCCAATAATGAACACAGAGCCACCATCTAATCAATGAACATGAAACCCACCCTCCAATAATGAACACAGAGCCCACCTTCTACTCAATGAACATGATCCCACCCTCCAATAATGAACACAGAGCCCACCTTCTACTCAATGAACATGAAACCCACCCTCCAATAATGAACACAGAGCCACCATCTAATCAATGAACATGAAACCCACCCTCCAATAATGAACACAGAACCCACCTTCTAATCAATGAACATGAAACCCACCCTCCAATAATGAACACATAGCCCACCTTCTACTCAATGAACATGATCCCACCCTCCATTAATGAACAGAGCCACCATCTAATCAATGAACATGAAATCCACCCTCCAAAAATGAACACAGAGCCCACTTTCTAATCAATGAACATGATCCCACCCTCCAATAATGAACACAGAGCCCACTTTCTAATCAATGAACATGATCCCACCCTCCAATAATGAACACAGAGCCCACTTTCTAATCAATGAACATGAAACCCACCCTCCAATAATGAACACAGAGCCACCATCTAATCAATTAACAAATTGTCAGTCAGATCAGCCCTGAGAAATGAGGAAGTGTGAGCCTGAGCAGAAAAAATGACACTGTTCCTTTAAGACTAACCTGTGAGAAATTCACCTGCTGAATGCCCTATTTTAGTGTCTTGCCTTTATACAATGGGCACTGTTCCTTCACCACCTGAAGGGGAGGTCATGCTGCCCTGACACTGCTGCATTCACCACTCTCCTGCCTGCACTGCCTTCTTCCCAGGCAATTCAGCAGTTCTTGGTATTGTTTCGAAGTTCCTGTTTTCAACTGTAACATCAAACGCAAGTTACTTCTTTAATCACAACCAGGGAAGCCCATGAACAAAAGAACACGCCCTGTGCAGTTTGCTAGGAACTGTCTGTGCCTTGCTGTACCGGAGACCTGAGCTCGGCTCCCAGGTCTGGCCTCTGGCAGCCCATGGGGGATGAGGGAGTCTCAGCTGTGAGACAATAGCAGCCCCTAGTGGTCAGATTCAGGCTGTTCGTGTACCCCTTTCCCTGGCCAAGGACTACTAGCGTGATAGCTGGGCTGGATGGAAGGGGCATGGCTATGAAATAGGGTGAATTACATTTCTTTAATTTATCCAAAATAGTAAACATCGTTTGCAGTGAATGTTTCAAGAAATATATGACAGGTTCTGCAGATTCCCCAGGAAAATCTGCTGCTGTTAGCTGTGCGACTCGTGTACCTTTCAAGCTCTCCAAACAGCATGAGCCACTGGAATGGGCCTCCCAGGCTCATTCAGGAGCTACAAACATCACTGAACGTTGCTCTGGGAAACAGAACTTTAATGGTTCATTTTTTACTTGCCTGAGATAAAATCTTGATTACAAAATGTTTTTTCCTGAAAAAATGATTGTGTGTGGGGGGGGGGGGGGGGGGGGTGGAATGTCAGATAATTAGAAATTAACCAGACAGGCTGCACCCAATCCAGGAGAGGTGGAGAAAGCTCCTTAACTTTCGGCAGCAGGTGATAGGGCCTGGAGCCCCATTGTCACGCAAGTCTTTATGCACATACAAGACAAATGCCAGGACACAGCTGATCGTATAAAAGAAAAATCAGGTTCCTGGGCCTCTGGTATTCTAAGGGTAGGCAGGAAATACCTTTGGGGTTACACTTGGCAATATCTCCTCCTCCTGGAATAGTGAGGGATTAACCGAGGATCTTTTGGTGACTTGCACTGCTCATTGCTAGCAGATTATTCTCAAGCTATGTTTCTTTCCTTTCCCAGGATACTGAGGGCTTGTATTAGAGGCACTGCGGCTGTTACTAGTTGTCATGTTCTCTTTTGGGGTTTCTTATCCTCTGACTGTTGCATTGACACTGGAAGCTGAAAAAGAAATAATATTAAATAACTAAATGAATTGATGCGCCAGGCAGCTGATACCGTTGGAACCGGAAGGCCCACGGGGCAGGAAGGAACTGCAGAGCCCAAAATAAAAAGAGGAGCATTGTCAGCAGCTGGCTGATCCGATCCCACATCTCCCTGCTATAGGGAAGGCCTGATTCATGCAGGGATTTAGCATTTTAATGAGAAATGTAAAGACCTGGGAAAAGAGCGAGAGATGATTAAACAGAAGAAGACACAGACTTATTCTATCTCTTCATTATTTATCTAAGATAAAACTCCATTAATCAAACTGGCTCAGTGCTTCCCCGCTCCGTGCTCACATACATCAGTCACATGAAATTACTGTTTGGAGGAAGAGGGCTCGTCATCCGGAGTTGTACTGATAGATCAATGAGTGATGTATTACTCCTGTCTACTGAAATACCAGATACACCTAAATGAGAAGCACCTCCAGTTAGAGCATACCAGATCAGAGAGCGCACAGGACACCAGTGACGGTGTAACCCCGCCATGACGATGTAACAGATCAGAGAGAGAGAGGGACACCAGTGACGGCGTAACCCCGCCATGACGATGTAACAGATCAGAGAGAGAGAGGGACACCAGTGACGGCGTAACCCCGCCATGACGATGTACCAGATCAGAGAGCGCACAGGACACCAGTGACGGCGTAACCCCGCCATGACGATGTAACAGATCAGAGAGAGAGAGGGACACCAGTGACGGCGTAACCCCGCCATGACGATGTAACAGATCAGAGAGAGAGAGGGACACCAGTGACGGCGTAACCCCGCCATGACGATGTAACAGATCAGAGAGCGCACAGGACACCAGTGACGGCGTAACCCCGCCATGACGATGTAACAGATCAGAGAGAGAGAGGGACACCAGTGACTGCGTAACCCCGCCATGACGATGTAACAGATCAGAGAGAGAGAGGGACACCAGTGACGGCGTAACCCCACCATGACGATGTACCAGATCAGAGAGCGCACAGGACACCAGTGACGGCGTAACCCCGCCATGACGATGTACCAGATCAGAGAGAGAGAGGGACACCAGTGACAGCGTAACCCCGCCATGACGATGTAACAGATCAGAGAGAGAGAGGGACACCAGTGACGGCGTAACCCCGCCATGACGATGTAACAGATCAGAGAGAGAGAGGGACACCAGTGACGGCGTAACCCCGCCATGACGATGTACCAGATCAGAGAGAGAGAGGGACACCAGTGACGGCGTAACCCCGCCATGACGATGTAACAGATCAGAGAGAGAGAGGGACACCAGTGACGGCGTAACCCCGCCATGACGATGTACCAGATCAGAGAGAGAGAGGGACACCAGTGACGGCGTAACCCCGCCATGACGATGTAACAGATCAGAGAGAGAGAGGGACACCAGTGACGGCGTAACCCCGCCATGACGATGTACCAGATCAGAGAGAGAGAGGGACACCAGTGACGGCGTAACCCCGCCATGACGATGTAACAGATCAGAGAGCGCACAGGACACCAGTGACGGCGTAACCCCGCCATGACGATGTACCAGATCAGAGAGCGCACAGGACACCAGTGACGGCGTAAACCCGCCATGACGATGTACCAGATCAGAGAGCGCACAGCACACCAGTGACGGCGTAACCCCGCCATGACGATGTACCAGATCAGAGAGAGAGAGGGACACCAGTGACGGCGTAACCCCGCCATGATGATGTAACAGATCAGAGAGAGAGAGGGACACCAGTGATGGCGTAACCCCGCCATGACGATGTAACAGATCAGAGAGAGAGAGGGACACCAGTGACGGCGTAACCCCGCCATGACGATGTACCAGATCAGAGAGAGAGAGGGACACCAGTGACGGCGTAACCCCGCCATGATGATGTACCAGATCAGAGAGAGAGAGGGACACCAGTGACGGCGTAACCCCGCCATGACGATGTAACAGATCAGAGAGAGAGAGGGACACCAGTGACGGCGTAACCCCGCCATGACGATGTACCAGATCAGAGAGAGAGAGGGACACCAGTGACGGCGTAACCCCGCCATGACGATGTACCAGATCAGAGAGAGAGAGGGACACCAGTGACGGCGTAACCCCGCCATGACGATGTAACAGATCAGAGAGAGAGAGGGACACCAGTGACGGCGTAACCCCGCCATGACGATGTAACAGATCAGAGAGAGAGAGGGACACCAGTGACGGCGTAACCCCGCCATGACGATGTACCAGATCAGAGAGAGAGAGGGACACCAGTGACGGCGTAACCCCGCCATGACGATGTACCAGATCAGAGAGAGAGAGGGACACCAGTGACGGCGTAACCCCGCCATGACGATGTACCAGATCAGAGAGAGAGAGGGACACCAGTGACGGCGTAACCCCGCCATGACGATGTACCAGATCAGAGAGAGAGAGGGACACCAGTGACGGCGTAACCCCGCCATGACGATGTACCAGATCAGAGAGAGAGAGGGACACCAGTGACGGCGTAACCCCGCCATGACGATGTAACAGATCAGAGAGAGAGAGGGACACCAGTGACGGCGTAACCCCGCCATGACGATGTAACAGATCAGAGAGAGAGAGGGACACCAGTGACGGCGTAACCCCGCCATGACGATGTACCAGATCAGAGAGAGAGAGGGACACCAGTGACGGCGTAACCCCGCCATGACGATGTACCAGATCAGAGAGAGAGAGGGACACCAGTGACGGCGTAACCCCGCCATGACGATGTAACAGATCAGAGAGAGAGAGGGACACCAGTGACGGCGTAACCCCGCCATGACGATGTAACAGATCAGAGAGAGAGAGGGACACCAGTGATGGCGTAACCCCGCCATGACGATGTAACAGATCAGAGAGAGAGAGGGACACCAGTGACGGCGTAACCCCGCCATGACGATGTACCAGATCAGAGAGAGAGGGACACCAGTGACGGCGTAACCCCGCCATGACGATGTAACAGATCAGAGAGAGAGAGGGACACCAGTGACGGCGTAACCCCACCATGACGATGTAACAGATCAGAGAGAGAGGGACACCAGTGACGGCGTAACCCCGCCATGACGATGTAACAGATCAGAGAGCGCACAGGACACCAGTGACGGCGTAACCCCGCCATGACGATGTAACAGATCAGAGAGAGAGAGGGACACCAGTGACGGCGTAACCCCGCCATGACGATGTAACAGATCAGAGAGAGAGAGGGACACCAGTGATGGCGTAACCCCACCATGATGATGTAACAGATCAGAGAGAGGGACACCAGTGACAGCGTAACCCCACCATGACGATGTAACAGATCAGAGAGAGAGAGGGACACCAGTGACGGCGTAACCCCGCCATGACGATGTAACAGATCAGAGAGAGAGAGGGACACCAGTGACGGCGTAACCCCGCCATGACGATGTAACAGATCAGAGAGAGAGAGGGACACCAGTGACGGCGTAACCCCGCCATGACGATGTAACAGATCAGAGAGAGAGGGACACCAGTGACGGCGTAACCCCGCCATGACGATGTAACAGATCAGAGAGAGAGAGGGACACCAGTGACGGCGTAACCCCGCCATGACGATGTAACAGATCAGAGAGAGAGAGGGACACCAGTGACGGCGTAACCCCGCCATGACGATGTACCAGATCAGAGAGAGAGAGGGACACCAGTGACGGCGTAACCCCGCCATGACGATGTAACAGATCAGAGAGAGAGAGGGACACCAGTGACGGCGTAACCCCGCCATGACGATGTAACAGATCAGAGAGAGAGAGGGGACACCAGTGACGGCGTAACCCCGCCATGACGATGTACCAGATCAGAGAGAGAGAGGGACACCAGTGACGGCGTAACCCCGCCATGACGGTGTAACAGATCAGAGAGAGAGAGGGACACCAGTGACGGCGTAACCCCGCCATTACGATGTAACAGATCAGAGAGAGAGGGACACCAGTGACAGCGTAACCCCCGCCATGACGATGTAACAGATCAGAGAGAGAGAGGGACACCAGTGACGGCGTAACCCCGCCATGACGATGTAACAGATCAGAGAGAGAGAGGGACACCAGTGACGGCGTAACCCCGCCATGACGATGTACCAGATCAGAGAGAGAGAGGGACACCAGTGACGGCGTAACCCCGCCATGACGATGTAACAGATCAGAGAGAGAGAGGGACACCAGTGACGGCGTAACCCCGCCATGACGATGTAACAGATCAGAGAGAGAGAGGGACACCAGTGACGGCGTAACCCCGCCATGACGATGTAACAGATCAGAGAGAGAGAGGGACACCAGTGATGGCGTAACCCCGCCATGACGATGTAACAGATCAGAGAGCGCACAGGACACCAGTGACGGCGTAACCCCGCCATGACGATGTAACAGATCAGAGAGAGAGAGGGACACCAGTGACGGCGTAACCCCGCCATGACGATGTAACAGATCAGAGAGAGAGAGGGACACCAGTGACGGCGTAACCCTGCCATGACGATGTAACAGATCAGAGAGAGAGAGGGACACCAGTGACGGCGTAACCCCGCCATGACGATGTAACAGATCAGAGAGAGAGAGGGACACCAGTGACGGCGTAACCCCGCCATGACGATGTAACAGATCAGAGAGAGAGAGGGACACCAGTGACGGCGTAACCCCGCCATGACGATGTAACAGATCAGAGAGAGAGAGGGACACCAGTGACGGCGTAACCCCGCCATGACGATGTAACAGATCAGAGAGAGAGAGGGACACCAGTGACGGCGTAACCCCGCCATGACGATGTACCAGATCAGAGAGCGCACAGGACACCAGTGACGGCGTAACCCCGCCATGACGATGTAACAGATCAGAGAGAGAGAGGGACACCAGTGACGGCGTAACCCCGCCATGACGATGTAACAGATCAGAGAGAGAGAGGGACACCAGTGACGGCGTAACCCCGCCATGACGATGTAACAGATCAGAGGGAGCGCGAGTCTTTTTTTTTTTTCAACAGGATTTTCTCCTGTTTTAATTCTTCTTATAAGAAAAGCCTAATAAATTTCTGGGAAATAAAGAACAATAGAACTGAAAAAGAAGTTTTATTCTGTAATCAGCATTGATCTTTTTGGATTTTGAGGAATAGAATAAGGTTCCTGACTTCGGATTCTCTGGTTCCTGACTTCGGATTGGCAAGTGGTGATTCTCTGGCATACGACTTCGGACTGGTGAGCGACGACCCTCTGGCACTCAACCTAGGACTTCTTCAAGACTACCGTCTCCAAGGGCCCGCCTAAGTCCCAGCGGCCCGGGTCCCTACGGGCTCCTCCCGGGGGGACCGCGGGCTTCCAGGGATGGATGAAGCTCCAGTTGGCCCTTGCACCGTCGCCTGACCTCTCAAAGGTCCACCTAAGTCCCAGCGGCCCGGGTCCCTACGGGCTCCTCCTGGGGGAACCGCGGACTTCCAGGGGTGAAGACACCGCTCCTCTTCTCGATTCTTCCTCCGCTTCCACTGTCGCCGCAGTCTCCAGTGCCAAGGGTCCACCGGTCACGTCTCGGTTCCTGCCTCGCCACCCGACGAGAGAACCTTTGGGTCTTCCCCAAGGTATTCCATCCTCCCGTCGGCCCAAGGGTCCACAAACCCGAGCATAACAGTTTTTATATACCGGCATTCATGATACAATCACATCATGCTGGTTTACAGCAAACAGGGGGAGTGATAACTTTGAACAATAGACAAGTGTTGAAAGGCATAGAAATAAAAGTTACAATAAACAGGGGAAGTTGGAACTAGGAGGAGAAGAAGAGTAGAAGGAATAAATTAGACAGTAACAATGAGAGGAATAAATTATTTACATAGTGCTGACAGGAATCTTACAGTTGGTTGTATTCTGTCTGGTAAGGGAGTTAGGAGAGTCAGTTGTGATCAGGAAAGGCTTGTCTAAAAAACCAAGTCTTTAGCCTTTTTCTGAATGTTTGTAAGCAAGGTTCCTCTCTAAGGTCAGGGGGAATGGCATTCCATATAGATGGTCCCGCAGTGGAAAAAGCCCGTTCTCTGAATGTTTGTTGGTGTGTAGCTTTTGTTTGGGAACGTGTAAGGATCCTCTGTAGGCTTCTCTGATTGGTCTGGATGAGGAGTGTAGTCTGAGCGGGATTTGAAGGTTGAGAGGGGCTTGAGAATAGATGGTTTTATGAATGGTGGTGATGGACTTGTGGAGGATTCTGAAGTGTATCGGGAGCCAGTGTAAATTTTTGAGAATGGGGGCAATGTGGTCTCTACTTCTGGTGTTTGTCAGAATCCTGGCGGCCGCATTTTGTAGCATCTGAAGTGGTTTAATGGTTTCCTTGACAATTTTCCTTGACGACACTGCTTTCCTTGACGATGCAAAATCATCAGAAGAAGAGGGAAGCCAGAGGTGAGATGTTTCGTTCTGATGGTGAGTGACTTCAGCGCTGGTCAGAACCCCTTCCCTGGACGTCTGACCCTGACAGCTGAGGCCCTGAGCACCTTCTACAAACCGCACAAATATTGTAAAGACTGAATACAAAAAACTCTTCTTATATCTTCAAAAACTTTAATCAAACAACACAGTTATTTTTATTAAAATGTTATTGAGATCCCAACTACCTAAAACCAGCCCCCATAAGCACACACACACATACAGCCACCAAAACCTATTTAAAAACAACTGAGCCTCGCAATAAAAGAACAAAATATCTCACCCTCATTAGCCCAAAGTATATCCCTAAAAATAAAACAGAGTAATACTCTATAGAAATGTCCCTCCTCCAAAAAATTATAGATTTGCAAAAAGTGTTGTTCTCAGAGAACAAAAGATTCAAACAAGTCTTTCCTTCAAATCATATAGAAACATAGAAACATAGAAATGACGGCAGAAGAAGACCAAACGGCCCATCCAGTCTGCCCAGCAAGCTACGCACTTTATCCATTTTTTTTTCTTTTTCTCTCTCCCACCTGTTACTATTGGCTTCCAGTACCCTCCAGCCCTAATTCCCCTCCACCCCACCACCAATGTAGAGAGCAGCACCGGATCTGCATCCAAGTGAACGTCCAGCTCAATTAGGGGTAGCAACTGCTGTAACAAGTAGGCCACCCCCTTACCCCATACTCTTACCCACCCCTGTTTTTATTTTTTTTGTTTGTTTTTTTGTTTTTTGTTTATTTGGTTTTTGGAGATAGCAGCCCTCCATCCTTCCGCTCCGTGAAGGTGGAACACCAACTACTGGCCACTGGCATCCCGCTCCGTGAATGCCTCTGTGGCTACTGCCGCTCCGTGCAGTGTTTTGCTGCCTCCACTTTATTCACGTCCTCTAGACTTGATGGATCCACAGTGTTTATCCCACGCCCCTTTGAAGTCCTTCACAGTTTTAGACTTCACCACATCCTCCGGAAGGGCATTCCAGGCATCCACCACCCTTTCCGTGAAGAAATACTTCCTGACATTGGTTCTGAATCTTCCTCCCTGGAGCCTCAGCTCGTGACCTCTGGTTCTGCTGATTTTTTTCTGACGGAAAAGGTTTGTCGTTGTCTTTGGATCGTTAAAGTTTTTCAAGTATCTGAAAGTCTGAATCATATCACCCCTGCTCCTCCTTTCCTCCAGGGTGTACATATTTAGATTCTTCAATCTCTCCTCGTACGTCATCCGATGAAGACCATCCACCTTCCTGGTCGCCCTTCTCTGAACCGCTTCCATCTTGTCTTTGTCTTTTTGTAGATACGGTCTCCAGAACTGAACACAGTACTCCAGGTGAGGCCTCACCAAGGACCTGTACAAGGGAATAATCACTTCCCTTTTCTTACTCGATATTCCTCTCTCTATGCAGCCCAGCATTCTTCTGGCTTTAGCTATCGCCTTGTCGCATTGTTTCGCAGACTTCATATCATTAGACACTATCACCCCAAGGTCCCTCTCCTGCTCCGTGCACATCAGCCTTTCTCCCCCCATCGAATACAGTTCATTCGGATTTCCACTCCCCACATGCATGACTTTGCACTTCTTGGCATTGAATCTCAGCTGCCATATCTGTGACCACTCTTCCAGTTTCCTTAAATCCCATCTCATTCTCTCCACTCCTTCCGGCGTGTCCACTCTGTTGCAGATCTTAGTGTCATCCGCAAAAAGACAAACCTTACCTTCTATCCCGTCCACAATGTCGCTCACAAATATATTGAACAGGACCGGTCCCAACACCGATCCTTGTAGTACACCACTTAAAACCTCCCTCTCTTCAGAGAGAGCTCCATATATCAAATGATGTTCTACCGTACAAGTTCTTGTGTGACAAACATATCAAAAATAGAAAAAAAAACAAATGTCCCTCTTTAAAAAGCTGCAAAACGTTTTTTGTCCACAGAGAACAAAAGATTTAAACAAGTCCTTCCTTCAAATCATATGTCAAAGGACGCTCTTCCTACCAATAAATTTGTTGTTTGATTAAAGTTTTTGAAGATATAAGAAGAGTTGTTTGTATTTGGTGTTTATATTTGGGTATACAATATGGGGTAAATTGTAAAAATATACCCACACGCTTCCATGTGCGCACGCTATCCGGTGTGTGATTTTATAACATGCGTGCGCTGGCACAGCTACAAATGGCCACTTTACCAACCGCCTCTAGCTCCACCCCTCCCCTGCCCCCTGGCCTGCCCCTCCCTGCCCCCCTCCCTGCCCCTTTCCTTCGGCCCGGCTCTTTGCGCGCGTAATGAGGGCTACGCTTGAAATGCACGTGGCGCACACAATGCCCAGCCACGCATGTATCCCCCGTTCTTTACGCGTGCCAGCCATTTAAAACCGGGCCGTAAATGTGCAGCAAGGGCATTGGGGCTTCTTTGCATACTTTAATGCAGTGGTTCTCAACCTTCTGTCAGGACACACCTGAGAGATAGTTCTCACATGCGTGACACACTGAACACGTGACAGTCACACGGCTAAATGTGCACTTTGCATGCACAGGATCCCCACCCCCACCCCCGACCCTCAGCACTGGGTATAAAGCAGAACTAGAACATTCCCTGTACAGCAGCCCACCATACAAAAAAGATATTCTGGGGTTATCTCAGCAACACAAACTCCCTCTACTACCAGGCACAATAATCCTACTTACAAACACCACCAATGCATGTCCTATTCAGAAAACACAACAAATAAGGGCCTGGATTTGTCAAAATGCACTAAATATCGCATGTGATAGGAAAAGGAGCGGGTTTTATGTTAATGGGCAGTTTATTGCAATTTGTGCTAATACCTATGCGAAGCAGTAAGTTACCACAAATTGCCATAACGTTTTCACACTATGCGATAAGTGCCAGAATTGTTGTATTTCCTACATACAACCACTGGGGGGACCCTGTTTAGTAGGTCTACGCTCCCAGAGGGCCCTTCTACAATCACTGGGGGGGGGGGGAGAGAGACTAGCCATAATGCCCTCATCCTAGGTAGGTATTTATAGCTCTATAGGAGGCCCACCTATAATTATTCAAAATTATCCAAACACTAATAAAATATTTCAAGACAGCAGACACATCGCATAACACCCAATAATTAAAACGGCAGTCAATCAAGAAAAATGAGCCTAAAAAGCCACCTTAACTTAGCCTCTCCAGCAGATTTCCTACTCCTGAAGCTGTGTCCTCACAGTCCTCTTCCTTAGAGACCACAAGCAGTCTCTTCTCTCTCTCTCACACACACATAAACACATACATGTCATCTTCCTGACCAGTCTCTCAATCACACAATGCTCTCTCTCTCTCACTTATACACTGTCTCACTCCCACTCCCTCCCTCTCTCCCCCAGAGCAGCCTCCTCCAACCCCCAAGGCCCAAGAAAGAAGAAACCCATTGACCGTGGTGGCAAACGCTGCGCTGCCGCTGCTTCTCAGTGCAGCGAGGCCTTTTCTTCCTGTGCGTCCCGCTGCACAAGCTCTCGCACACAACACACTTCCTAGGCCAAGGACTCGCTCCAGTTTTCCTTTCTCCGCCTCCAGCAGCTCCACCAGGGCCTCTCTCTCATCTTTCTTTCTTCAGCTGCAATGGCCCCCTCTAGGTCTCTCCCTTTCTACCATCGCTGCCTCCACCCTCCAGGTGTGAGACCCCACCCCTTCCCTTTAATTCACCCCTCTCCTCTTCTTTCTCTCCCCACTCTTCTCTTTGCTCCATCCATCTCTTTCCCTCCCCCGCTCACACTGTCTTTCATTCACTCCTTTCCCCTCCCATCCACCTCACTCATCCCTTTCTTCTTCTCCTCTCTCATCCCAAGCTCTCCCCTCCCTCGCCTGCTTGGTCCAGCCCGGTCTTCTTTGGTGTGGCCTTGCCTCCCAGTCAATGGCTCTGCTCCTGCAGTGCCCTATTCTTCTTTTTCTAAGGGTGAGGCTTGGCCTCCCCATTGCACACCTGGTAGTGGTTCACCTGATGCCACTTTCCCTACCTTCCCTCATTAACCCACAGACTTCTTACTTTTCCCACTTACTCACTCACATCCTCTTCCCTTTTCCTTCCATCCCCTCTCACCTCATCCACAACCCCTTCCCTCTCCCTCAGCCCTCCTCCACTCCCTATTTTTCCTGGCAAGCTTTTGCTCTGTAGACAGAGGGTGGAAACCCAGCCAGTCTCCCGTTGTTCTTCTCTCCCTCTCCTCCACCCCAGCAAGAAGCACCCATTTCTTTGATGAGCACTGCTGTCGTTCCTGCCCGAGCTATCAGCACATTTAAGCCCAGAGGGGCACAGGAGAAGTGTTCATGAAAGTGAGCAGCGCGGTTTAGCGATGTGCCAGTGAGGTTCCCAACCCCACCGGCAGTATGAGGATTGCGCGGTTTAGCTATGTGCCAGTGAGGTTCCCACCCCCACCGGCAGTATGAGGATTGCGCGGTTTAGCGATGTGCCAGTGAGGTTCCCACCCCCACCGGCAGTATGAGGATTGAGCGGTTTAGTGATGTGCCAGTGAAGTTCCCACCCCCACCGGCAGTATGAGGATTGCGCGGTTTAGCGATGTGCCAGTGAGGTTCCCACCCCCACCGGCAGTATGAGGATTGCGTGGTTTAGCGATGTGCCAGTGAAGTTCCCACCCCCACCGGCAGTATGAGGATTGCGCGGTTTAGCGATGTGCCAGTGAGGTTCCCACCCCCACCGGCAGTATGAGGATTGCGCGGTTTAGCGATGTGCCAGTGAGGTTCCCACCTCCACCGGCAGTATGAGGATTGCGCGGTTTAGCGATGTGCCAGTGAGGTTCCCAACCCCACCGGCAGTATGAGGATTGAGCGGTTTAGCGATGTGCCAGTGAGGTTCCCACCCCCACCGGCAGTATGAGGATTGCGCGGTTTAGCTATGTGCCAGTGAAGTTCCCACCCCCACCGGCAGTATGAGGATTGCACGGTTTAGCTATGTGCCAGTGAAGTTCCCACCCCCACCGGCAGTATGAGGATTGCGCGGTTTAGCTATGTGCCAGTGAAGTTCCCACCCCCACCGGCAGTATGAGGATTGCGTGGTTTAGCTATGTGCCAGTGAAGTTCCCACCCCACCGGCAGTATGAGGATTGCGCGGTTTAGCGGTGTGCCAGTGAGGTTCCCACCCCCACCGGCAGTATGAGGATTGCGCGGTTTAGCGATGTGCCAGTGAGGTTCCCACCCCCACCGGCAGTATGAGGATTGCGCGGTTTAGCGATGTGCCAGTGAGGTTCCCAACCCCACCGGCAGTATGAGGATTGAGCGATTTAGCGATGTGCCAGTGAGGTTCCCACCCCCACCGGCAGTATGAGGATTGCGCGGTTTAGCTATGTGCCAGTGAAGTTCCCACCCCCACCGGCAGTATGAGGATTGCACGGTTTAGCTATGTGCCAGTGAATTTCCCACCCCCACCGGCAGTATGAGGATTGCGTGGGTTTAGCTAGTGCCGTGAAGTTCCCCACCCCCACCGGCAGTATGAGGATTGCGCGGTTTAGCGATGTGCCAGTGAGGTTCCCACCCCTACCGGCAGTATGAGGATTGCGCGGTTTTAGCGGATGTGCAGTGAGGTTCCCACCTCCACCGGCAGTATGAGGATTGCGCGGTTTAGCGATGTGCCAGTGAGGTTCCCAACCCCACCGGCAGTATGAGGATTGAGCGATTTTAGCGAATTGTGCCAGTGAGGTTCCCACCCCCCACCGGCAGTATGAGGATTGCGCGGTTAGCTATGTCCAGTGAAGTTCCCACCCCACCGGCAGTATGAGGATTGCACGGTTTAGCGATGTGCCAGTGAGGTTCCCACCCCCACCGGCAGTATGAGGATTGCGTGGTTTAGCTATGTTCCAGTGAGGTTCCCACCCCCACCGGCAGTATGAGGATTGCGCGGTTTAGCTATGTGCCAGTGAGGTTCCCACCCCCACCGGCAGTATGAGGATTGCGCGGTTTAGCTATGTGCCAGTGAGGTTCCCACCCCACCGGCAGTATGAGGATTGCGCGGTTTAGCTATGTGCCAGTGAGGTTCCCACCCCCACCGGCAGTATGAGGATTGGGCGGTTTAGCTATGTGCCAGTGAGGTTCCCACCCCCACCGGCAGTATGAGGATTGGGCGGTTTAGCTATGTGCCAGTGAGGTTCCCACCCCCACCGGCAGTATGAGGATTGGGCGGTTTAGCTATGTGCCAGTGAGGTTCCCACCCCCACCGGCAGTATGAGGATTGGGCGGTTTAGCTATGTGCCAGTGAGGTTCCCACCCTCACCGGCAGGACAATATATATATATATATATATTTCATAAAAAGCACACTCATGAGTGTTCATATTGTGCTTTTGATGAAGTATATTACTATCTGAACACTTTAGCATAGTTTTTGACTGCCTCAGCATATTTGTTATATATATTTAAATATATATAAATATATATGCTCATAAGTTTACATAACCCCTGGCAGAATTTGTAAGATGTGTAGCATTTTAAGAAAACATAACTGATTAGACAAAACATGTCTCTTATCAAGACTTTTTTTAAATTTAATTTAGTCTATGGGTAATTTTACCTCTGTATTTTGCTTAAAATGTTTTTATGATTCACCATTCATTTAAATCTATTATTTTTTTATAATTTTTGAACAAGTTAGTTTTTAGTTTTTTAGATAATTTTAATTGTCTTGTCATTTAGTGTTGCTGATTTTATGCTGTCTTATGTATATTCATTTTATTATATTATGTATGTAATTTTGTTTATCGCCTATGCCTAACAGTGTTAGGCGGTTTACATTTACATTTATTTGGATTTATAATGTGTTTCAAATTAAAACTATTATGCATCACAGAAAGCACAGTCATCAAACAAACCACAGCAATAAGGGAAATAAAATGGTCCTGTACAAAAGTTTACATACCCTTGAATGTTTGGATTGGTAACATACACTGAAGTTGCCACACACAGGTTGATGGTAATGAAGGGTAGGTATGTACACCTGTACTTTGTTTGACTGTAATTAGTGTCTTTGAATAAATAGTCAATCAGTTTTTTAGCTCTTGAAAAACCCTTGTGCATTTCATTCAGGGCTGCACTGACTTTGGTGGTTACTGAAGCATGAGGAAAGCAAAAGAACTGTCAAAGGATCTGTGAGCAAAAGTAGTTCAACTTTACAAATCAAGAAAAGGATATAAAAAGATATCCAATGATTTGAAAATGCTAATCAGTACTGTTCAAACTCTGATTAAGAAGTGGAAAATTATGGGTTCTGTTAATACCAAGGTAGACCAAGAAAGACTTCAGATACAACTTCCAGGAAAATTTGTCAGCATACAAAGAAAAACTCACAAGCAACTTATACTGAAATACAGGCTTCTCCGAAACAAAATGGTGTGGGAGTTTCAGCATGCACAATATTTATTTATTTGTTTGTTTATTTATTTATTTATTTAAAGAGTTTTACTATACCGAAATTAGTCGAAACATCACATGGGCTGCATGATAAAGTTGCCAGAAAAATGTCATTGCTGTACCAATGCCTCAAAACAGCCCACTTACAATACGCCAAGCAGCACCTAGAGAAGCGTCAAACTGTCTGAAACAATTTGGAGTGATGCGCCCAAAACTGAACATTATGGTCACAACTATAAACGCTATAAAGAGAAGCAACACCATCCCTGCTGTGAAGCATGGAGGTGATCTCTGCTGTTTTGTGGGTGTATGACCTACAGTGGCACAGGGAATTTAATCAAAATTGATGGCAGATGAATGCAGCATCTTATCAGAAAATACTGGAGGAGAATTTTCATTCATCAGTCAGGAAGCTGCACATGGAGCACACTTGGACTTTCTAACAGGACAATGATCTGAAGCATAAGGCCAAGTCAGCCCTTCAGTGGCTGCAGCAGAAGAAAGTGGAGGGTGTGGAGTGGCCATCAGTCTCCTGACCTCAACATCATTGAGCCACTTTGGGGAGAACTGAACCATGCAGTTCATGTTAGACAACCAAAAACTTTACAGAATCTGGAGGCTTTTTGCCAAGAGGAATGGGCAGCACATGAGAAAATAAAGGGCCTCATTCACAACTATCACAAAATGCTGAACGCTGTCATTGATGCCAAAGGGGGCAATGCACAATATTAAGAATTACGGGTATGCTAACTTTTGTACAGGACCATTTTATTATTTTATATTGATTATATTCTATTAATACAATAGTTATACATGGTATTGTATTCGTTCAGTTACTATGTTATATTGTAAAGCGCAATGCTACCCCTAATTGAGCTGGACGTTCACTTGAATGCAGATATGGCGCTGCTCTCTAAATTGGTGGTGGGGTGGAGGGGAATTAGGGCTGGAGGGTACTGGAAGCCAATAGTAACAGGTGGGAGAGAAAAAAAAGGGGAAAAAATGGATAAAGTGCGTAGCTTGCTGGGCAGACTAGATGGGCCATTTGGTCTTCTTCTGCCGTCATTTCTATGTTTCTAATGCTGAATTATTGTTTGAATGTAAACCGAGGTGATGTTACTTACGTATCCCGGTATATAAAAATCTGTAAATAAATAAATAAATAATTTTCTTTACTGCTATGGTTTGTTTAATGATTGTGCTATTCTGTGATGCATATAATAGCTATTAATGTGTTTCAAATTAGTCACTCATGTTTTCTTAAAACGCTGCACATCTTACAAATTCTGGTAGGGGTTCATAAACCTATGAGTACAACTGTATATATATATATATCCAGTATAATATATATATATAATATAATATATTGAAATTTTATCTCAATTAAGTAATTCATTATCTTGCTAAAATTTCTCCAGCTAAGTAGGAGGCATTTCAAGGTGTTCTGGAGAGGAACTCAGTTGGCCAAATAAGTAATTCAGCTAATTCAAGACATAGCCACCAGATGAGTTAAGTTATTCAAATATAGATGGCTGGGCAGGTGCTTCCATTAGGCAAACTAGGCAGTTGCCTATAGTGCCAAAATCCTGCCAGTGTGAAGTCTAGAAGAGTGCTGTACATCAAAGACGGCAGCACTGTGCTGGAGTTACTGACACCAGCAGTTACCTTGGAGGAAAGGGTGAATGACCAGAGCTTCACCTAGGTCACCAAATATGTTTGCACCAGCTATGTAGCTAGTTAAGTAATGATGCTAAGTTAAAAAAATAAAAATAAAAAAATCGTGTGGTCTTATTGCCTCTATTTTCCATGCCCCTATACCAGTGAAATCAATTTTGGCTCTTTGCGTCCGATCCCCATCCCCCTTTACCTATAATTCAGCACAGACAGCTGAAGAGCAGATCTTCATCACAGCACCATTCAGACATCACACTGATACATGTGAAGCATGAATACAGCACAGATGATTAAAGAGTGATCATCATCATTAGAGGCCCATGCAGATGTCAGACGTAAAGAATAAATACAACACAGGGAGCTGCAGGGCAGATCTTCATCACAGCACCATTCAGACATCACACTGATAAGCATGAATACAGCACAGATGATTAAAGAGTGATCTTCATTAGAGGTTCATGCAAATGTCAGATGTAAAGAATAAATACAACACAGGGAGCTGCAGGGCAGAACTTCATCACAGCACCATTCAGACATCACACTGATACATGTGAAGCATGAATACAGCACAGATGATTAAAGAGTGATCTTCATTAGAGGCCATGCAAATGTCAGACGTAAAGAATAAATACAACACAGGGAGCTGCAGGGCAGATCTTCATCACAGCACCATTCAGACATCACACTGATACATGTGAAGCATGAATACAGCACAGATGATTAAAGAGTGATCTTCATTAGAGGCCCATGCAAATGTCAGACGTAAAGAATAAATACAACACAGGGAGCTGCAGGGCAGATCTTCATCACAGCACCATTCAGACATCACACTAATACATGTGAAGCATGAATACAGCACAGATGATTAAAGAGTGATCTTCATTAGAGGCCCATGCAAATGTCAGACGTAAAGAATAAATACAACACAGGGAGCTGCAGGGCAGAACTTCATCACAGCACCATTCAGACATCACACTGATAAGCATGAATACAGCACAGATGATTAAAGAGTGATCTTCATTAGAGGTTCATGCAAATGTCAGATGTAAAGAATAAATACAACACAGGCAGCTGCAGGGCAGAGCTTCATCACAGCACCATTCAGACATCACACTGATACATGTGAAGCATGAATACAGCACAGATGATTAAAGAGTGATCATCATCATTAGAGGCCCATGCAGATGTCAAAAGTAAAGAATAAATACAACACAGGCAGCTGCAGGGCAGATCTTCATTACAGCACCATGCAGATGTCACACTGATACATGTGAAGCATGAATACAGCACAGAGAATTAAAGACTGTGATCTTCATTAGAGGCTCATGCAAATGTCAGACGTAAAGAATAAATACAACACAGGCAGCTGCAGGGCAGATCTTCATCACAGCACCATTCAGACATCACACTGATACATGTGAAGCATGAATACAGCACAGATGATTAAAGAGTGATCTTCATTAGAGGTCCATGCAAATGTCAGACGTAAAGAATAAATACAACACAGGCAGCTGCAGGGCAAATCTTCATCACAGCACCATTCAGACATCACACCGATACATGTGAAGCATGAATACAGCACAGACGATTAAAGAGTGATCTTCATTAGAGGCCCATGCAAATGTCAGACGTAAAGAATAAATACAACACAGGCAGCTGCAGGGCAGAACTTCATCACAGCACCATGCAGACTGATACATGTGAAGCATGAATACAGCACAGACGATTAAAGAGTGATCTTCATTAGAGGTTCATGCAGATGTCAGAAGTAAAGAATAAATACAGCACAGGCAGCTGCAGGGCAGATCTTCATCAGAGCACCATTCAGACATCACACCGATACATGTGAAGCATGAATACAGCACAGATGATTAAAGAGTGATCATCATCATTAGAGGCCCATGCAGATGTCAGAAGTAAAGAATAAATACAACACAGGCAGCTGCAGGGCAGAGCTTCATCACAGCACCATTCAGACATCACACGATACATGTGAAGCATGAATACAGCACAGATGGTTAAAGAGTGATCTTCATTAGAGGCTCATGCAGATGTCAGAAGTAAAGAATAAATACAGCACAGGCAGCTGCAGGGCAGATCTTCATCAAAGCCCCATGGACACAGATAAGCACAGAAAGCTGAAGAATGACGTGATGGAAGGAGAATTTTAAACGCACACATCCTATTTTCTAGAAAAGATGAAATAATGAGTAATAAACTGTATTAAAAGAAAAGAAGAAGATGATCCAGGTCTAAGACTAGAAAAGGAGCTACAGGGTGAAGAAGCAATCGAGTTGCTAGGGCTTTCTCTGGTGCAGCTGTTAGTAATAAGTCTCCGACAGGATCTTTGCAATGCATTTATTTTACATATAATAACGGAATAAAAAAAACCAGAGTGATATAATTAAAACAAAATGGAAACAACGCATGACAGCCTGTAGAATGAAAGAGAAAGGAAACCAAAAGGCGAGACTGCGAAGGAAAGAAAGAGAGCGAGAGACGGCGAGAGGAGAGGGCAGGGAAGGCTTCCGTCCTGGTGCTGAACGGACAGCTCCCTGCTCCGGCTCCCTCTCTCACTCCTCCCCCGGCTCCATCCATCACTGCTCCTCCTCCCCTCCCCCGATCTCCCAGCTCCGACCCTCGCCGCTGCCCCAGATTCGGGTTCCCTCCCTCCCTCCCTCCTCCCCCGTCCCACACTCCTCTCCCGGATGCCGCGGCTCCTTCCAGCCAGGGGTCTCGGTAAGAAAGCGGCAGCCGCAAGGGAGCGGAAGGAAAGCCCCGGCCGGGGAGTCCGGTGCCGGCAGGTCTGTGACATCCTTTGCAGAGGAGGAGTCCGGCACACAAGGTCATTGCTCGGGAGATTCAGCGCAGAGGACGCTACGGCCGCTAATGCTGCTGCCGCCGCCGCCAGGTACGAGGTCCTTCCCTCCTCTCTTCTCATTTTAAGCGCAAGTCCCGAATGGAGCAGCCTGGTGGGCGGCCATTCCCCACTGCCCTCCCAGCAGCCCCTGTATACTGACCTTCCAAGTGTAACGAGGAGAAAGGACCCTGAACTTCCAACACTACAAGGGAAAATGGGATCTCAGGGCTTAGGACTCTGACCTCCTTAGTGTAAAGGGAAGAATGGGGCACTGGGGCTTAGGACTCTGACCTTATTAGTGTAAAGAGGAGAATGGGGCAGCAGGGATTAGGACTCTGACCTTATTAGTGTAAAGGGAAGAACAGGGCACCGGGGCTTAGGACTCTGACCTTATTAGTGTAAAGGGGAGAATGGGGCACTGGGGCTTAGGACTCTGACCTTATTAGTGTAAAGGGGAGAATGGGGCACTGGGGCTTAGGACTCTGACCTTATTAGTGTAAAGGGGAGAATGGGACACTGGGGCTTAGGACTCTGACCTTATTAGTGTAAAGGGAAGAATGGGACACAGGGGCTTAGGACTCTGACCTTATTAGTGTAAAGGGGAGAATGGGGCACCAGGGCTTAGGACTCTGACCTTATTAGTGTAAAGAGGAGAATGGGGCAGCAGGGATTAGGACTCTGACCTTATTAGTGGAAAGGGGAGAATGGGACACTGGGGCTTAGGACTCTGACCTTATTAGTGTAAAGGGGAGAATGGGGCACCAGGGCTTAGGACTCTGACCTTATTAGTGTACAGAGGAGAATGGGGCAGCAGGGATTATGACTCTGACCTTATTAGTGTAAAGAGGAGAATGAGGCACTGGGGCTTAGGACTCTGACCTCCTTAAGGTAAAGGGGGAGAATGGGGCACCAGGGCTTAGGACTCTGAACTTATTAGTGTAAAGAGGAGAATGGGTCAGCGGGGGATTAGGGACTCTGACCTCCTAGTGTAAAGGGAAGAACAGGGCACTGGGGTTTAGGACTCTGACCTTATTAGTGTAAAGAGGAGAATGGGGCACCAGGGCTTAGGACTCTGACCTTATTAGTGTAAGAGGAGAATGGGGCACCGGGGCTTAGGACTCTGACCTTATTAGTGTAAAGGGGAGAATGGGGCACCGGGGCTTAGGACTCTGACCTTATTAGTGTAAAGGGGAGAATGGGGCACCGGGGCTTAGGACTCTGACCTTATTAGTGTAAAGGAGAGAATGTGGCACGGGGCTTAGGACTCTTACCTTATTAGTGTAACGGGGAGAATGGGACACTGGGGCTTAGGGCTCTGACCTTATTAGTGTAAAGGGGAGAATGGGCACTGGGGCTTAGGACCCTGATCTTTATAGTGTAAGGGGAGAATGGGACACTGGGGCTTAGGGCTCAGACCTTATTAGTGTAAAGGGGAGAATGGGACACAGGGGCTTAGGACTCTGACCTTATTAGTGTAAAGGGGAGAATGGGGCACTGGGGCTTAGGACTCTGACCTTATTAGTGTAAAGGGTAGAATGGGGCACTGGGGCTTAGGACTCTGACCTTATAGTGTAAAGGGGAGAAGGGGCACTGGGGCTTAGGACTCTGACCTTATTAGTGTAAAGGGGAGAATGGAGCACTGGGGCTTATGGACTCTGACCTTATTAGTGTAAGAGGCGAATGGGGCACTGGGGCTTAGGACTCTGACCTTATTAGTGTAAAGAGGAGAATGGGGGCACTGGGGCTTAGGGCTCTGACCTTATTAGTGTAAAGAAAAGAATGGACACCGTGGCTTGGACTCTGACCTTATTAGTGTAAAGGAAGAGAATGTGGGCCACGGGGCCTTAGGACGTCTTACCTTATTAGTGTAACGGGAGAATGGGACACTGGGGCTTAGGGCTCTGACCTTATTAGTGTAAAGGGGAGAAGGGAGCACTGGGGCTTAGGACTCTGACCCTTACCAGTGTAAAGGGCGAGAAATGGGACACTGGGGCTTAGGGCTCTGACCTTATGCTAGTCGTAAAGGGGAGGAATGGGACACAGGGGGCTTAGGGCTCTGACCTTATTAGTGTAATGGGGAGAATGGGACACCGGGGCTTAGGACTCTGACCTTATTAGTGTAAAGGGGAGAACTGGGGACACAGGGGCTTAGACCTCTGACCTTATTAGTGTAAAGGGGAGAATGGGGCACTGGGGCTTAGGACTCTGACCTTATTAGTGTAAAGGGGAGAATGGGCACTGGGGCTTAGGACTCTGACCTTATTAGTGTAAAGGGGAGAATGGGCACTGGGTGGAGGACTCTGACCTTATAGTGTAAAGGAAGAATGGAGCTGAGGCTTTGGACTCTGACCTTATTATTTATTTTATTTATTTTTATTTATATACCGGAATTCCTGTATGCAATACAAATCATTCCGGTTTATTAGTGTAAAGAGAATGGGGCAGTGGGGATTAGGACTCTGACCTTATTAGTGTAAAGGGAGAATGGAGCACTGGGGCTTAGGACTCTGACCTTTAGTGTAAAGGGGAGAATGGGGCACCAGGGCTTAGGACTCTGACCTTATTAGTGTAAAGAGGAGAATGGGACACTGGGGCTTAGGACTCTGACCTTATTAGTGTAAAGAGGAGAATGGGGCACTGGGGCTTAGGGCTCATGACCTTATGTAAGAAAAGAATGGGACACCGGGGCTTAGGACTCTGACCTTATTAGTGTAAAGAGAATGGGGCAGTGGGGATTAGACTCTGACCTTATTAGTGTAAAGGGGAGAATGGAGCACTGGGGCTTAGGACTCTGACCTTATTAGTGTAAAGGGAGAATGGGACACTGGGGGCTTAGGGCTCTGACCTTATTAGTGTAAAGAAAAGAATGGGACCCGGGGTTAGGACTCTGACCTTATTAGTGTAAAGAGGGAAATGGGGCAGCAGGGATTAGGACTCTGACCTTATTAGTGTAAAGGGGAGAATGGGACACTGGGGCTTAGGACTCTGACCTTATTAGTGTAAGGGGAGAATGGGGCAGTGGGGATTAGGACTCTGACCTTATTAGTGTAAAGGGGAGAATGGGGCACTGGGGCTTAGGACTCTGACCTTATTAGTGTAAAGGGGAGAATGGGACACTGGGGCTTAGGACTCTGACCTTATTAGTGTAAGAAAAGAATGGGACACCGGGGCTTAGGACTCTGACCTTATTAGTGTAAGAGGAGAATGGGGCAGCAGGGATTAGGACTCTGACCTTATTAATGTAAAGGGGAGATGGGACACTGGGGCTTAGGACTCTGACCTTATTAGTGTAAAGAGGAGAATGGGCAGCAGGGATTAGGACTCTGACCTTATTAGTGTAAAGAGGAGAATGAGGTACTGGGGCTTAGGACTCTGACCTCCTTAGTGTAAAGGGGAGAATGGGGCACCAGGGCTTAGGACTCTGACCTTATTAGTGTAAAGGGGAGAATGGGGCACTGGGGCTTAGGACCCTGATCTTTATAGTGTAAAGGGGAGAATGGGGCACTGGGGTTAGGACTCTGACCTTATTAGTGTAAGGGAAGAATGAGGCACCAGGGCTTAGGACTCTGCCCTTATTAGTGTAAAGGGGAGATGGGGCACCGGGGCTTAGGACTCTGACCTTATTAGTGTAAAGAGGAGAATGGGGCACCGGGGCTAGGACTCTGACCTCCTTAATGTAAGGGAGAATGGGGCAGCGGGATTAGGGCTCTGACCTTATT